>NW_003299150.1:344765-472509 GCF_000151645.1 Tuber melanosporum | reverse complement strand
GGGCTGACGGCCTTGTTATCCACTTTCATGGATCTTTTCTGTCTCTAGGTTACTGAGGTTGGTGGACTGTTACAATGGTAAAGAATTGCCTATCAAGATGTGTTTGAAAGCAACAAGAGCATTGATCACTACAAGGGCTTCCTTATCTGTGGTCCCGTAGTTTATCTGTGAATCAGTGAACTTCCTGCTGTGTAATGGTGTGAATCTTACTATTTTATATGAAGGTCTTTGTCCAACCCATGCTCCAACTCCAACATCTGATGTATCAGTAATCGGCCATATCGGATCTGGTTTACTGTATTCGATAGACCGTATAACTTTGGCATTCTTATTCAATTCTTTAATGTTGGTAAAAGCTTGGTCATTGGTGTGGGTCTAAACGAATTCCATATTTCCAGTACGATTTCTGAGTGGGGCTATCACAGTGGTATAGTGTAGTAGACACTGGAGATGTAGTTGACCAGTCCTAGGAATCGTATGAGTTCCTTCTGATTTCAGGGTATTGTTCATTCTGTTAAGCAGAATGTCTTTCCATAGGCAGTATGTATTCCTTCATTGTCTACTACATGTGCCAGGATATTAAGGTTGTCAGCAAGCAGGATTGATTTGTTTCGGCAGCATAAAATTTAGCTTTTCTTAACTTAGAACATACTAAACCAATATGGTATGCACGATTTGCTTTAGAGTTTGAGAAGATGAGGATAGTATCCATGTATACTCATACAAAATAGTGGAAGTATTCACTTAGTAGGTTTTCCATAATTTGCATAAAGGTAGTGGACACATTCAAGTCACCTTGTAACATAACTTGGCTAATAAAACTTCCACCGAGTGGTTTGAAACTGTGATAGCTTTCGCTTTCTGGATCTAACCTTGTCTGGAAATTGGCATCGCTTAAGTCAATCTTGCTTTGGAATCTCTTCTGTCCTGCTACTTTCAGGATCTCAGTTGGGTTTGTGATGGCGGAGCTATTTATCATGATATTTTTATTTCGTATTTTGAGGTCAACCAAGGGGTGGATTCTTTTGCCATCTGCCTTTAGTTGGACAAACATTGGTGCGGCACCTGGTGCTTCTGTGTGGTTGATAACTCTCCTTCTCTGTTGCGGATTTACTCAGGTACATAGTCGGTTTCTGAATGTATTACGGATGGAGTAGTTTGGTTGGTTTTTTAGATTAGAGGAGTCTCATAGGTAGATGTAGTGGTTCACCTCCCTCATAGATGGTAGTTCTTCTGGGATCTGATCAGAGAAAATATTAGAGTACTCATCCAATAGTTGTTTGACAGTTACTTTATAGACTAAAACTAGGTTTTCTCTGCTTGTTGGGTTACTTGAGACTCTGACCTTCTGGTCTGTAAAACCGATAGCAGATTCTCCACATCCCATTATACCCCTATGGCAGTTTATGAATGGCATCCCAATCAGGACATCATATTTTACTAGGTTTCCTACCAGCATCTCTTGGGAGGATAAGGTCATGGAACCAAGTTGGATAGTTGCACAACAAATCTTATAGCCTGTGGATCGTGATCTTTTTACTGCTATATTGACTGGTATGGGCTGTTTAAGGTCTTGGGTTGGGAGTACATGGACAGAGACAAAGGCGTTACTGATCATGTCTCTTCCAATTGTGCCAGTATCGAACAAAACTCAGGCTCTTTTTCCATTGATTAGGATAGTACATTCAAAGGTAGTGTGAGGTTTGAAGGTAGCCAGTGGTCAGATGCTGTTGCATTCCACATTGATATATCCAATGTGGATTTCTTTATACTTACTAGATTGGGCGGCATCACTATCGCTTTCAATGTTCTTAGCAAATGCCTCTTATTTGGTAGGCTTTCCTTTTCCCTTGGTAGGACAATTCTTTGCCATATGTCCAGTCTTTCCACATTCAAAGCATTTGCCCTTCTGGCATCTCAACTCCTTGGTGGATTTTGTTTTCTTCTTGAAAACTGAGGTTGTTTCTTCTTCGGAGTTGTTACGGTCTTGTATCGAGGTTGTCTATCACTGTGGCAGGATGACTGAGTTTTGTATGCCTTAGTTTAGTAGATTATAGCATCTTTCCATTCAGCCTTTTTTATTATTGTTCCCATGTCATTGTCATCTTTTTTGAGTAAGTTCACTTCTCATCAGAGGGTGCAGTGCATGGCATCAAAAAATCATCGCTGCAAGATATAACTGTTGATACTTACTGGCTTTATTCGGTCTCTATACATTAAGAAATCTGTGGCTACATCCGTGATTCTTTTGAGATACATTTCATTTACTTGCTGAAGCTTGTTGAACCTCCTTTATCACAGCTAATTTGTGATGTAGGACTGAAAACAACCTTAGAGATATTCGAGTACTGTTTGTAACATGTTAGCATGGTCCTGATTATGTTATCGGTAAATAGTACAATATTTGGCAGGTAGCCTGCTCTACCAGAGAGGAAGCCAAAGCTGAGAAATAAAGGAGGCTTTGAGGGTGTATGGAGAAATAAGGAGGTAACCATTCAACCAAGTATATTAGAATAATGTCGGTCAAAGTCATCCTTTTCCATCATAGAAACAAGTAGTCTTTAAATGTACAAATCTTGTTTATGTCTAGCATGAACGAAGTTAAGTAAAGGTATCAAGAGATACACTTTAGTAAAACAAATCAAGTATCAAAACGATACTGAAAACATAAAACAAAACTAAGTATCAAACAATACTTAAAACAAACCAAGTATCAACGTGATACTTAAAACAAAACATAAGACAAAATCAAGTATTAAACGATACTTAAAACATATAAAGTATCAAAGCAATACTTTAAATAAAACATAAAACAAATCAAATAACCGAGTACCCATACCGATTACATTCTCCAAAACAAAACCACTGTTTAAGCAAACAAAACCTAATAATTATCAAAAGTGGAGTCTGAGAAATTAAAAGCTTCAGATTCCGCTATGAGTTCTTTATCATAAGTATCATACCAGGGACAAGAAGAAATCCTTAGAAAACAATCAGATTCAAGGAAATGCAGATAGCAATAGTCATTAATACCAGATTCATAGTGTACGTCTACTCAAGCATTATTGCAGTTAGGGCAGTAGTCTACTCAGAGGATAGCAATGTGCTCTTCGGGTTAGATAACATTGTGATTTAATAACAGTCTAGCAGGGTGTTGTCTCAGCCTCACATAGAGTTCCACATAGTTTGACATCATTATAGTTTTCAGATGGTAAGTGGTGACTAGACGAGGTTGTCGAGGACTTGTTCCATAGCCTGATTTTCATTATCAATGCTTTCAAATTCTGACTCAAAGTATGGTGCCTGAAATCGATCCCAGGCTTCTAGTTCAACATGCCATCGCTCAGTTTCCAGCATAGTTGGTATTTCACCACATCATGATGTAATTAATTGTAGGTGGTAGAGAATTATTTGATATATTGTCTTCCTACCACTTGTTTATCTTGTCCATAGTATAACGTGTTCGCAAGGTGCTAATCACGTTAATAGTAATAGGTACGATAGTTGGCAGGTGGCCTGCTCTTCCAGAGAGGAGGCGAGAGCTGAGAACTAAAGGAGGCTTTGAGGGTGTACTGAGGAACAAAGAAGTAACCGTTCAACCAAGTATATTGATCTACTGTCTGTCGAAGTCTGCCCTTTCTATTGTAGAAACAGGCGGTCTTTAAATACACAAATCTGTTCATGTCTTAACATGAACGAAACTAATCAAAGGTATCAATCGATACACTTTGGTAAAACTCCTTAAGTATCAAAGCGATACTTAAAATAAAACATAAAACAAAACCAAGAATCAAACGATACTTAAAACTAACCAAGTATCAAAGTGATACTTAAAACAAAACATAAAACAAAACCAATAACCAAGTACCCGTACCGGTTACATTCCCCAAAACAAAACAACTGTTTAAACAAACAAAACCTAATAATCATCAAAAGCGGAGTCTGAGAAACTAAAGGCTTCAGTTTCCACTAAAAACTCTTCATCGTAAGTGTCACACCAGGGACAAGAGGAAACTCTAAGGAAACACTTAGACTCTAAGAAATCTAAATTACAGTAGTCATGAATACCAGATTCGTACTGTACATCAACCCAAGCATGATCGCAATCAGGACAGTAGTCTATCCAGAGGATTTCGAAGTAGTCTTCAAGTTGGATAACATCGCAGTTCAACAACAGTCCAACAATCTGTTGTCGCAGCCTCACATTGAGCTCCACATAGTTTGACATCGTTATGGTATTCGGATGGTGATTGGTGACTAGATAAAGTTGTCGAGAGCCTGCTCCATAGCTTGATTCTCCTCATCGCTACTCTCGAATTCCGACTCAAAGTATGGTGCCCAAAATCCATCTCTAGTTTCGAGTTCTGCATGCCATCGCTCAGTTTCTGGCATCGTGGGTGTCCAGCACATAGTGATGTAGTTGATTGTTGGGGGAAGGGATCCATTTGGCATATTGTCTTTCCACCATTCATTCACCATATCCATAGCGTGCTCTAGTCCTTCCAGTGGTTCCCAACTGTTTTCACTTGTTGGGTATCCTTTCCATTTGATTAATAACTGATCATTTCCATGCCAAAGGCGGTGGTCTCGGATTTCTTCAACTTCCCATTCATCTTTCTTTTCAATGATGATAGGTGCGGGTCGAGAGTGGGTTCTTCCAGGAAACTTAGAGTCGTCATTTGGGTGGAATTGTTTGACAGCAGAGGCATGGAATACTGCAGTATTGCGGCGGTACATGCGTCCATCCATCTGGACAGTGTTGTTCTCTGTATGTTCGTCAAAGGATAAGACCTTGAAAGGTCCTCGCCATCAGTATTGCAGTTTCTTGCTGTGTCCAACATTGGTGATGAACATGTTTCCATGTGCCATGAGCATATCACCTGGTGAAATAGGTACATGTTTGCGTCGTCGCTTCTGAGCAGTAGTGGTGCTTCGGAATCGGGCAGCCTTAACAGCTTGGAAAGTGTCATTCCGAATCACTTGATGGCGGTTTAAGTGGTCATCGGAGGCAGGGACTGAGGAGTTCTTGAATAGAGTTGTAGGTAGGAGAGGGTATTGGCGGCCAAAGACTGCCTTGTATGGCGACATCCCCAAGGTATCTGAAAATCCGGCATTGATATATGAAGCGAGTTCGACAAGGGCTGGTTCCCAGTTGGTTTGTCGTTCATTGATCATGTTTCTAATTCCCGTCTTAACCTCGCGGTTTTTTCGTTCTGCTTGGCCATTAGTCTCATGGTGTCCTGGGGCAGCCTTAATGTGGTTTATTCAGAGGGAGGTCAAGGTTTGCTTCCAGAATAAGTATCGTTGGAGGTTATTCCAGGTGTCTTTGGAGGAATCGGTAACCTTCATTGGTATTAACCAGGTGTATCCAGAAAATCGATCCACAGCTACCAGGATGGTGTCATATCCGGCGGACTTGTTGAATGGTCCTGTGAAATCGATGGCATAGGATTCAAATATTTCACATGGTAGTTGGAGGGTCTGAGCTTTTCCTTCAGGAAGTTGTGTTCGCTCCTTATTTGCCTGACAGAGTTCGCATTGCTTGACAAAATCGCGGAAGTCCTTTCGCATTTCAGGCCAGTAAACATATTCTGAGGCATATTTGAGGTTGCGATCCCTACTATGGTGTCCTTTGTTGTGGATTTCGGTAATAACATATTCCCTAATCGTCATTCCATTGAACATATGGCCTTTCGCGATGTATAGTCAATGTTCACCATAATGGGTGCTAGTGTAGACCATTCCATTGGATATGTAGTACTGGGCAAGGTCTCCATGCCTGGAGCTATCCATAGCTTTGAAGTAAATCGGGTCATGGCGGTATCCTGTTATCATTTGGCTTCAGAAGAAGGAGGTTAATTCTTCTGTAGTTGATCTAACATCTCGTTCATCCTCGATTAGGGATCCTCTTGTTGTTTCGATAGGAGTTTCCTCTTCCTCAAAGGTATCATAGAGTTGTCGACGGTGTTCGGGAATAGTAGGGGGTATGACCGAGATAATGGTTTCATTGTTGTATACTCGTAAGGGTCCACTATACAGTGGTCGTGAATCAATTATGGGAGGAGAGGATGGCGGGGCTGACTGTGGGGGGTGTAGATAGGATATTGCATCCACATCGGCTGCTGCTTGTTTGAGTTCTTCAAGACCTTGGTATCGTGTTGGAACAGGATTAAGGGTATGAGGAGGTTGGGTCGATTCATCTTCATGGATTATCTCTTCTGCTCCTTCTACGATGTCGCAGCTGGTATCTTTGGAATCGTCAGCAGGCATATAGTACGGTGGCTGATATCTGTTGCTGAACTTGATCTCAGTCTGGTGAAAAGGGCAGGTGTCATGATAACAGTGGGACCAGTGGAGTCTGCTTTGTTCAAGTTCGTGAGGAGGTGTGCTGCGGAGCGTGCAATTGTCTTTCCATTCTTCATCAATGTCCTTTCCTCGTTCTGTTCCGGCAGCACTGTACATGGTGTAAGAGAAAAGATTGGAGGGAGTGGCAGAGCTGGCGGTAGCCATCGATGGTTCTTGTTCATAGGAGGTGTCATCAGGGCTGTCCTCGCTTTGTCTTGTATGGTCGTAAACAAGAGGAGGGTTTGGGAGGTCTTGATTCTCATATAGGCGGGAGAGAGCATCAGCTAAATAGTTCGCTCTTCCAGGGGTGTAGATGATTTTTGCATCATATTTGCTGATTTCGCCTATCCATCTTGTTCTTCTTCTTCCAGGTATTCTTTCTGTTTTAAGATTAGTGAGAGGTTGGTGGTCTGTAACAATAGTGAAGGTATTGCCCATGAGGATGTGGTTGAAAGTAGCGAGGGCATCAATCACAGCAAGGGCTTCTTTGTCTGTTGTTCCATAGTTCATCTGTGAATTAGTGAACTTTCTACTGTGTAAAGCGGCCGCTCTTGCCATTTCATGGGAGGCTCCTTGTCCAACCCATGCTCCAACTCCAACATCCAATGCATCAGTTATCAACCATATTGGTTCTGGTCTGCTGTAGTCGATAGGTTGTATAACGTTGGCGTTTTTTATCAATTCCTTGATGTTGGTAAAGGCTTGGTCATGAGTGTGGGTCCAGACAAATTCAGCATTGCCGGTAAGGTCTGTGAGCGGCGCTGTCACAGTGGCATGCTGTGGGAGGAACCGGGCAATATAGTTGACTAGTCCCAGGAATCGCATGAGTTCCTTTTGATTCCGGGGTGTCGACCATTCCGTTAAACAGGCTATTTTTCCTGCGGCTGCATGTATTCCTTCATCATCTATAACATGTCCTAGAATATGGAGTCTGTCGGCAAACAGGATTGATTTGTTTCTGCTAGTGTAGAATTTAGCTTCCCTAAGTTTGGTACAAATCAAACCTATGTGGTAGGCGTGTTCTGTTGCGGTATTCGAGAAGATGAGAATATCATCAATGTAGACCAAAACAAAATGGTAGAGGTATTCGCTCAGGAGGTTTTCCATAATTCACATAAAGGTGGCAGGCGCATTCATATCACCTTGTAACATAACTCGGCTAATGAAACTTCCGAAGGGTGTTTTGAAACTATTGTAGCGTTCGCTTTCTGGATCTAACCTTGTTTGGAAGTAGGCATCGCTTAGGTCAATCTTACTTCGGAATCTAGCCCGTCCAACTGCATTTAGAATCTGGGTTTGGTTTGGGATAGCGGAGCTCTCCATGACTGTGTTTTCGTTCTGTAGTTTAAGGTCAGCCAAGGGGTAGATTCTTTTTCCATCTGCTTTGGGTTGAACAAGCATAGGAGCCGCACCTGGGGCTTCTGCCCGGTAGATGACTCCTCTTCTTTGTTGTTGGTTTATCCAATCACAAAGTGGGCTTTTGTATGCGTTAGGAATAGAGTAAGTAGGTTGGTTCTTGAGATTGGAGGGGTCTCGGAGGCGGATGTGGTGGTTCACCTCTCTCATAGGCAGTAGTTCTTCGGGTATTTGATCAGGGAAAACATCAGAGTATTCATCCAATAGTTTTTGGGTAGTTGCTTCACAGACTGCGGCTCGGTACTCTCCGCTTGTTGGCTTGCATGAGACTCTGACCTTCTGATCTGGGAAATCGATGGTTGATTCCCCACACCTGATTATAGCTTTGTGGGGGTTCAAGAATGGCATGCCTATTAGGGCATCGTATTTGGCTAAGTTTCCAACCAGCATTTCCTGGGGGGGTAGGACTGCAGAACCAAGTTGAATGGTCGCACTACAGGTTTTATGGCTTGTGGATCGTGATCCTTTTACTGCCATATTGACTGGTATGGGTTGGTTAAGGTCTCGAGTTGGGAGTCCATGGACAGAGACAAAGGCATTACTGATCATATCTCTTCCGATTGCGCCAGTGTCGAATAGGACTCGAGCCCGTTTGTGATTGATCAGCATAGTACCTTCCAGGGCGGCGTGTGCTTTGAATGTAGCCGGAGGTCGATCACTGTTGCATTCCACATCGATATACCCGATATGGATCTCTTCATATTCACTGGATTGGGTATTATCGCTTTCCACATTGTTGGCCGATGCCTCTTGCTTAATTGCCTTTCCTTTCCCTTTCTTCGTTTGACAGTTCTTTGCCATGTGTCCTGTTTTTCCACATTCAAAACACTCTCCTTTCTGCCGTCTTGATTCTTTGGAGTATTTTGTTTTCCTTTTGAAAACCCGTGGGGTATCTACTTCAGAGTTGCTGTAGGCTTTGTGCCGTGGCTGGCTATTCCTACTAGAGGATGTCTGTGTTTTGTAGGCCTTGGTTTCATGGAGAATGGCGTCCTTTCGTTCTGCTCTTGCAATTATTACTGCAATATCATCGCCGTCTTCCTCAAGTGGTTCTACTTCTCTCCAGAGTGTAGGATGCATAGCGTCGTAGAATCGTCGCTTCAGGATGTATTTGGAGATACTTCCTCTCTCCATTCTGTCCTTATACATCATCAGGTCCGTAGCCACATCGGTGATTCGTTTAACGTACGTTCCGTTAACTTGCTGGAGCTGGTTGAATTTATTGTATAGGAGGTTATTGGTTATAGAGGATTGGAATCGTCCTTTCAGGTAATCGAGAACTGTAGTTCCTCTTAATCTTACATTTCCGCCGAAATCCTTATAGCATTGGTGGTATGCGTCAGTTGCCTTTCCTTCGTAAAATGATCCAATGATAAGTCTGGTTGTAGGATCTTCCACATCCTTTCCTTGTAAGAGTAGGAAGTGTGAGAGTTCCGTCGCCCATCGTTCAAAGGCTTCTGGTTTGAGGTCTTTTCCTTCTCCTGTGAACTTTGCTGCGAGGTGGAGTTTAAATTTAGGGGGTTCAAATGCTGCGGGTACCTCCTCTTCTTCAGGCCTAGCCCGAGATTTTCCTCCTCCAGAAGGCCCTCCTCCTGTGCTAGCCATATCTGATTCGCTACTGGTTTCGGGGTCAATTGGAGAATCAACGGAAGGTTTCCTTGCTGGAGTAGAAGGGAATTCTCCTGGATGTTGTGTATCTTCCCTGTTTGCAGGATCGCCCGCCTCTTTAGCAGAGCGCCAGGGTTGTTTCTTTCTTGTAAGGTCTTGCCGTAGGATTTGCTTCCCACTCCTGGTTGTCAAAGACTCTATCTTGGGTTTGAGATGAAGCCGAATGTGCCGTGATTCTGCCACTTCTCTCCGCTAGCGTTCTGAGGTGGATATCGTTAGGTTGATCAGGCCTAAATCTGGGGACAAGTTCTTAACCACTTGCTGAGGTTAAAAAAATGTAACGTGTTCGCAAGGTGCTAATCACGTTAACGGTAATAGGTACGATAGTTGGCAGGTGGCCTGCTCTTCCAGAGAGGAGGCGAGAGCTGAGAACTAAAGGAGGCTTTGAGGGTGTACTGAGGAACAAAGAAGTAACCGTTCAACCAAGTATATTGATATACTGTCTGTCGAAGTCTGCCCTTTCTATCATAGAAACAGGTGGTCTTTAAATACACAAATCTGTTCATGTCTTAACATGATCGAAACTAATCAAAGGTATCAATCGATACACTTTGGTAAAACTCCTTAAGTATCAAAGCGCTACTTAAAATAAAACATAAAACAAAACCAAGTATCAAACGATACTTAAAACTAACCAAGTATCAAAGCGATACTTAAAACAAAACATAAAACAAAACCAAGTATCAAACGATACTTAAAACTAACCAAGTATCAAAGCGATACTTAAAACAAAACATAAAACAAAACCAATAACCAAGTACCCATACCGGTTACACATAGTGTGCTCTAACCCTTCCAGTGGCTCCCAGCTGTTTTCACTTGTCAGGTAACCTTTCTATTTGACCATAAACTGGTTATTTCTATGGTACAGGCAGTGGTCTTGGATTTCTTCAACTTTCCATTCAGCCTTCTTATTGATGACGATCGGTGCAGGTTGACAGTGGGTTTTTCCAGGGAACTTAGGGCAGTCATTAGGGTTGAAGCGTTTGAGAGTGGAGGGGTCGAACATTGCAGTATTGCGACAGTACATGCCTCGGTCCATCTGGACAGTGTAGTTTTCTGTATACTCATCAAAGGATAGGATTTTGAAAGGTCCTCACCATCATGGTTATAGTTTCTTGCTGCATCGAACGTTGGTAATAAATATGTTTCTGTGCACCATAAGCATGTTGCTAGGCAGAATAGGTATACATTTAGGTAGTTACTTCTGGGCAGTAGTGGTACTTTGGAATCGTGCTGCTTTAACAACTTCGAAAGCATCATTACAGATAACTTAATGGTAGTTAAAGTGGTCATCAGAAGTGGGGATAGAGGAGTTCTTAAATAGGATTGTGAGCAGGAGAGGGAATTGTCCACTGAAGATTGCCTTGTATGTAGACATTCTGAAGATGTCCGAATATTCAGCGTTGATATATGTGGCGAGCTCAGTGAGGGCAGGTTCCCAGTTGGTCTGTGTTTCATTGATCATGTTCCAAATTCTGGTCTTGACTTTGCAGATCTTTCACTCAGTTTGGCTATTTGTCCTCCGATGTCTTAGAGCAGCCCTAATGTGGTTGATTCCTAGAGAAGTCAAGTTTCTTTTTTCAAAATCTGGCTGTGAAATGGAGATCAGCATTACTGACAATAGATAATGGGTATCCATGGGGGGTAAATATATATCACGGGAGGTCATTCCAGGTGTCTTTAGTGGAATCGGTAACTTTCATTAGTGTAAGCCATGTGTATCCAGGAAATTGATTGACCGCTACCAAGATAGTATCATAACCGGTGGGCTTGTTGAAAGGTCCTGCACAGTTGATAGCAAATAATTCAAATATCTCATAAGGTAATTGGAGAGTCTGGGCTTTCCCTTCAGATAGTAGTGTTTGTTCCTTGTTTGCCTGGCAGAGCTCACATTGTTTGACATAATCATGGAGGTCCTTTCTCATTTTGGGCCAGTAAACATATTCTGAACATATTGGAGGTTGTGGTCGGCACTGTGATGTCCTTTATTCTAGATTTCAGTAATGACATATTCCCTACTAGTCATTCCATTAAACATGTTGCCCTTTGTGATCTATAAACAAGATTTACCATAGTGCGTGCTAGTATAAACCATTTGGTTGGATATGTTGTAGGAGGCGAGATCTCCATGTCTGGAGCTGTCCATAGCTTTGAAATAAATTGGATCCTGGCGGTATCCTGGTATGATCTGGCTTCGGAAAGATGAGGTCAATTCCTCTATACTTGATCTAATATCTCGTTCATCCTCAATGCGAGATTCTCTTGGCAGCTCACTAGGGTCTTCCTCTTCTTCACAGGTTTCATAGAGTTGCTAGCGATTTTCCAGAATTGTGAGTGGTATGGTAAAGAAGATTGTTTCGTTATTGTATACTTGTAAGGGTCCACCAAATAGTGGTCCTGAATGTATTATAAGAGGTGAGGATGATGGCACTGACTGTGTGGAGTGTAGATAGGATGTTGCATTCAAGTAGGATGCTGTTTCTTTGAGTTGCTCAAAACCTTGATGTCGTCTTGGAGCAGGATTAATTGTAAGGTGGGATTGGATCAGTTCGTTATTGATGTCATCTATCATTTGTTCTTCATCTCCTGCTACTATGTCGAAGCTGGTAGCTTTCGAATCTTTGGCACAGGTATAGTACGGTCGCTGGTATTGGTTACCGTGTTTAACTTCAGTCTGGTGAAAGGAGCTGGTATCCACATAACAGTGGGACCAGTAGAGTTTGCTTTACTCAAACTTATGAGCAGGTATACTGCAAAGGGTGCAATCATCTTTCCATTCATTAACGATTTGTTTTCCACCCTTTATTCCAGCTGTCCTGTACATAGTATAAGAGAAAAGAATAGAGAGAGTGGTAGTACTGGCAGTAGTCAATGTTGGTTCTTATTTGTAGGAGATGTTGTCAGGGCTATCTTCACTTTGTCTTATATAGTTCTGAATGGAAGGCGGGTCCGGGAGCTCTTAGTTTTCATAAATGGAGGAAAGAGCATCAGCTAAATAGTTGGTTCTTCCAGGGGTATAGATAATTTTTGCATCGCATTTCCTGATTTCTCCCATCTGTCATGTTCGTCTCTGGCCAGGGATGTTGTCAGTTTTTAGATTAGCGATGGGTTGGTGGTTTGTAACAATGTTGAAGGTATTGCCCATCAAGATGTAACTGAAAGCAGCAAGAGTATCGATCACTCTAAGTGCTTCCTTGTCTGTTGTTCCATAGTTCATTTGTGAATTAGTGAATATTCACCTGTACCATGCTGCCAGTTTTGCCATTTCATGTGATGGTCCTTGGCTAACCCATGCTCCAAATCCAACATCCACTGCATCAGTAATCAGCAAGATTGTTCTAGCTTATCATAGTCAATAGGCGGTATACCATTGGCGTTTGTTAGGAATACCAGGATCTTATACCAAGGAGTCATTCTAGGTAGGGTAACCTCACCTGGAATCGGAATCTCTAGTCTCCAACACTCTGCTCTGATCCCCTTACGGGGTACACATGTCATCATACATATCAATCTCTCTGGCATCCCGTGACTATAATACCACCAAATTGAAGGTGTCAGAATAGCACCGTATACATCTTCTCCGTCTCTCTGACTGGTACGCATTCACTTGATATTTGAGAGGGGATCTTCGGCTAGGTCTGAGAAGTGGAATGGAGTAGATCTGTCCACTACTCAGAGAGTTACAAGGCTTCAAAGATGTGATACCTTGGGTATGGATGTAGGTGACAGGACGGTTCCACATAAAGAGATGGTATTGAATGGTAATGAATCTCAGCAAGAGACCAATACATTCACAGCCACTCTACAATGTTAAGAAGAGTCTAGAACTCTGAGAAACACTACTATACAAGTTATTGGACTTCATGAAGTGTTGCAACGAGGTTTCAGAACTTGTTGGAGCTATGAAGTCAACTTCCAATCCTACAACAGTGATTGAAATCCTGTTACCCAGAGCAACCAAGAGTTGCCGACCTTAGATATATTTGTCAATCCAGTGGAATAGCTTTCTGCGAATTAGTAGGAAGTCTTCCGGAAGATATCTATCATTTGGATAAGGAGTTATGGAGGTTTAAAGTCAGGCGACCAAAAAAAGATTGCGATTACGACTAGCTTCACAGATGCAACCCCCAGATGAAACTGATCATTTCATCAATAATAGAGACAATTGGAGCCAATTCAGTTCAACTTGAGAACTAGGCCACTACTCTAAAGACACAAAAGATGAGATATCTATTATTGGGAACAGTAGGGTTCTGAGTTAGTTATATCATAATTAGCAAAGAGGGTGTGTCAATTTTCAGGCTCTCCAGGTATTGGCACCTTTCAAGAATACCCGATGTTGTGAGTTATAATCAGAAAGGCACATAGTTGTATGATAAATAAATGTAGTCTGAAAATACTCAGATATGGAATATAAATATAGAAATGCCTCCCAAGCTTTAGATATTATCAAGCAAGGGAGAAGAGACCTTAACAAAATAATATTGCTTTACAATTCTATTTTACTTTACGAAATTTACTTCTCTCTTAGTAGTTATAAACGAAAAGAGTGAACTCGAGCATTCATAAACCTTCTCCATCTATAGAAATGAATTTCGATTGGCCTAGACAATTCTGAAGTTTATCAGATTGGCTCTACCTAATGGCGTTCTTGATTAATTCCTTGATATTGGTAAAGGCTTGATCATGAGTTTGGGTCCAAATAAATACTGCATTGCCAGTAAGGTCTGTGAGGGGTGCGGTTACTGTAGCATGATGTGGTAGAAACTGGGAGATGTAATTGACAAGTTCTAGGAACCGTAGTAGTTCCTTTTGATTTTGGGAAAGTGTCTATTCTGTTAAGCAGGTAATTCTTCCAGGGGTGGCACGTATTCCTTTATCATCTATTACATATTCCAGGATTTCAAGCCTGTCAGAAAATAGAATAGATTTGTTGCGGCTAGCATAGAATTTAGCTTCCCTTAGTTTGGTACACACTAAACCTACTGGTGCTAAGGTCGTGGCATGCCGCCACAACCCGGGGCACTCCAAAGAGTGCCCAACAGCTCAACAGTACTTTACGGCTCCATGGCACTTTGTAGCTCACTGTAGTAACTCTGTGGCTCCACAGTACTATGTGGCTCGATAGTGATGGAGGTAGCATGACTGCTTTGTTCGGTGGAGATGTGATCTTTGGATGAGGATGTAGATGTGTATTGTTCTGTCTAGAAGGTAACTAGCTACTTCCTCTATATATAGGAAAACACTCCTCCCACCACTACTGTAGATTTCCAAAGAGGAAGTACTTTGGGTTCTGCCCTTGTGCTCATCCATGAACAGTTCAACCTCTACCACTGCCATACCAGCAGGGCTATTACCCTCAACATCCTACTACTGGGATTCTCATGTGTACCATGAAATAGAACTTTGTAAATAAAATGATTTCAGGACAAGATTTTCTGATGAAATACAACTTCATAATTATAATAGTTTATTATTATATATAACTAGTAGTTAAACATACTAGTAATAATAAAAGTTAAAAGAATACAGTATTTCAAATTACATCAATTTTCGCAACCTTGCTTGTTGCTTAATTCCCATTACTATAAGTCTTAATATCTTCTTTTTATGTGCTTGAGCTGCATGTTGGACTTTTCTCTTAGCCTTTAACTCATCAAGAAATGGATTATACTGTGCTTTCTCAACTCTTTTTTAGGCATTTTGCACCTTACAGAGTTGTTTTTCTGCTTTTTCTACATCAGCAGCTTTTCTACTCTTTGCTATTTTTTGCTTGTGATGGATAAAGTACTCCC
Organism: Tuber melanosporum; assembly: GCF_000151645.1. Classification (NCBI taxonomy): domain Eukaryota; kingdom Fungi; phylum Ascomycota; class Pezizomycetes; order Pezizales; family Tuberaceae; genus Tuber; species Tuber melanosporum. The sequence continues at coordinate 457,285 of NW_003299150.1, read as the reverse complement.
CCAGTTTGTATTTGCCTCCTATTCTGAGCTCTGTTACGGGTATATCTAGCCTCCTTAGCAGTACAGGTATTTTCCACATGCTGCATCCCTAGAGTACCTGATTGGGTAAAGACTAGTCGTTCTTATAGAACATTCTTAAGTCTTTACTGGATATTAAGGAATATATTCTTCACCTCAGGCTCTTCCAGTAGCTCTTTACCTTGACCTATCAGTTGTAGAATTGTGAGGAGAACGGCATCCGCATTGAAGATTTGCCTGCCATTGTTGTTGATTTATTAGATACATGTGCTTTCTCACAAAGTTTTGAAACAACATGGTCAGGATTGTACAGTATAAGACATGTAGTACAAAAGGCTGAGTGGACAGTAGTTAGCTTGAATGTTTGTTGATGGATAGAATCAATTCTATGAAGAAATTCACATTTATCGAAGTCTCCACAGCCCATACAAGTTGCTGCCTCTACTGCTTCTGAATGATAATGTTTATAAGGCTAAAAGACAATTATGTCTAGTAGTTGAAGAAAATGACTAGAATGAGGAGATAGACAGAAAACAATGATTTTGTGTAAATTACAATAGTCAAGAAATGGTTTGGTACACTGAGATCCAAACTCATCAAGGAGTAAAAGTCTGTAAGTTCCCACTTGATGCTTGAAGGAGAATTGTTAAAAATTGACAACCTACTTCATTATCAAATTATCATTACTGTATCCCATTTCTGATATACCTATAAGATAGTCATCTGATATACTGGTAGTAGTATACCATGGCTCCTGATGGATCACTGCAAGTACAATAATCATTAGTGATATCACAGCTCCATCACCACTTATGGTTTCACAGACAGTTACTAACTCCCGATTTGTAGAGCTTCCAAGATATGCCTGCCGAGTTGGATCCCAAGTAATAATCTATTGGTCATGCCCAATACCAATACAGAAACCAGTTTCATCACGGTTGTATTGGTCCTGAGGTTGAATCTCATATACTTGGCAGACATCCAGATACTTTTGAAACGATGCACGAATGTTGTCTAGTTGATGTACATTCTTCCTGTCTGTATCAATAGTTTGTTGTTTTCTGATGAAATACTGAGTATGTCGATCTAGGAATCTTGGAGCCCACTAAGCACTGTTAAGAGGTGCTGGTCTCGTACTAGGATGTGCATTTTTGAGAATTGCATTTGCACAACTTGATACCATTTACAAATGGGCACTAGTTCCAACTATATCCAAGTGATCAAGATATTGGCAGACAGCTAGTTCATAATTCTCAGTGAGATTATGATTCGTTTCAGGTCGCTCCGGATGGGACTGACAGCCTTGAAAACGTGCTTGAAGTCTCCTGAGAGGTATTTTGTACTGTCATGCAACTTTAGCAAAGTTTGGATACTGGTTATTCCTGGTATTTAGGAAGGCGACAGTACCTTGAATTTGAATCTCAATATCAGCATTTGGTTCAACTCACTGGCTTAGAAGAATAAAGGCTAGATGCAGAGGCATGATTGATTGCTGTATAGATCAACTATCTGAGACATGAAAGTATCTCTATTATTTCAACATTACAAATATCTAAATTTATACACTTGTCTTGAGTTGCAAAGTGCGATTGAGTTGCAAAGTGCGATTGAGTTACAAAGTGCTATTGAGTTACAAAGTGCCATTGAGCTACAAAGCGTAATTGAGTTACAAAATACCATTGGGTTACAAAGTACTGTTGAGCTACAAAGTGCTATTAGGTTAAAATGTGCCATTGAGCCACAAAGTGCTGTTGAGCCACAAAGTACCATTAAGCCACAGAGTTACAATAGTGAGTGACAATGTGCCATTGAGCTGTAAAGTACTGTTGAGTTGTCAGGTACTCTTTAGAGTGCCCCCAGTTGTGAGCTCATGAGTACTGGAGGTTGTAGGGGCATGCTACAACCTTGGCATGAGTATATAGTATGGATGTTCTTCCTCAGAGTTTGAGAAGATGAAGATATCATCAATATAAACCTATATGAAATTGTTGAGGTATTCACTTAGCAGGTTTTCCATAATGCCCATGAAGGTGGCATATACATTCATGTCTCCTTGTAACATGACTCGGCTAATGCAACTTCAGAAAGTTGTCTTGAAGCTGTTATAGTGTTCGCTTTCTGGATCTAACCTTGTCTGGAAATAGGCATCACTTAGGTCAATCTTACTTCAGAATCTTGCCTGTCCTACTGCATTTAGGATCTGGGTCTGATTTGGGATTGTGGAACTGTCCATAACAGTATTTTCATTCCTTAATTTCAGGCCAACCAGGGAGCGGATTCTTTTGCTATCCGCTTTGAGCTGTACAAATATTGGTGCAGTACCTAGTGCTTCTGCTTGGTAGAGAATTCCTCTTCTTTGGTTCTGGTTCATCCAGTAGCATAGTAGGTCTTTCTATGCATCAGGGATAGAGTAGGTTGGTTGGTTCTTGAGGTTAAAGGGGTCCTGTAGGCGGACATGGTGGTTTATTTCCCTCATTGGTAGTAGTTCTTCGGGGATCAGATCAGGGGAAACATTGGAGTATTCATTCAATAGACGTTAGGCAGTTGCTTCACAGACTGTGGTACGGTATCCCTGCTTGTCGCTTTAGATAAGACTCTGACCTTCTGATCGGGCAAGTCGATAATAGATTCTCCACATCTGATTATAGCCTTGTGGCAGTTTAGGAATGGCATTCAACTCAGGTCATTGCATTCGGCCAGGTTCTCTACCAGTATCTCTTAAAGAGGATAAGTGGCAGAACCAAGTCGGATAATAGTGCTAGAGGTCTTATTGCATGTGGATTGCTATTTTTTTACTACTATATTGACTGGTATGGGCTGGTTAAGGTCTCTGGTTGGGAGTCCATGGACAGAGACAAAGGCATTACTGATCATGTCCGTTCCAATTACACCAGTGTTAAATAGGACTCGAGCCATTTTGCCGTTGATCAGGATAGTAGCTTCTAGGATGGTTGGTGTCTTGAATGTAGTGGGATGTCGGACACTGTTACATTCCACATTGATATATCTGACATGGATTTCCTCATATTGACTGGATTGGATATCATCTTTATCGCTCTCAATGTTATGGGCAGATACCTCTTGCTTAATCGCCTTTCCTTTTCCCTTCTTCGTAGGACAATTCTTTAGCATATGTGCAGTTTTTTCACATACAAAGCATTCTCCCTTCTCTCTTCTCGATTCTTTGGTGGATTTTGTTTTCTTTTAAAAAACTTGTAGTGTTTGTCCTTCAGAGATGTTCGAGGATATATATCGTAGTTGCCTATTACTGCTAGAGGATGTCTGTGTGTAGTATGCCTTAGTTTCATGGAAGATGGCATACTTTCATTCTGCCCTTGCGATTATTGCTAACATATCATTGTCATCTTCCTCTAATTGCTCTACCTCTCACCAGAGGGTAGGATGCATGGCATCGTTGAATCGCCACTTAAGGATATAATCAGAGATGGTTTCTTTCTTCATTCAGTCCTTATTCATCAGGAGATTTGAAGATATGTCTGTAAATCTTTTGACATGTTCTCTTCTGACTTAATGAAGCTGTTTGAAATTGTTGTATACGAGGTAGTTTGTGATAGAGGATTGGAATCAGTTTTTGAGGTAATTGAGAACAATCAATCATCTCCATCTTACATTTCCACCATATTCCTTATAGCGTTGGTGATATGCATCGGTTGCCTTTCCTTCATAGAATGATCCAATTTAGAGACCAGATGTAGGACTTTCCACATTCACACTTTGTAAGAGAAGGTAGTGCATATGTTCGGTTGCTCATAGTTCAAAAACTGCGGGCTTGAGGTCTTTTCCTTCTCCTATAAACTTCGCCAGGAGGTAGAGCTTAGACTATGGAGGTTCAGGTACTTCGGGTTCCTCCTCTTCTTCAGGTCATGCTTAGGACATTTCTCCTCTCAAAGGCCCTCCTCTAGTGATAGCCTTATCTGATTCGCTACTGGTTTCTGGGTCATTTGGAGAGTCAAAGATAGGCTTCTTTACTGGGGTAGGTGGGAATTCTCCTAGAGGTTGTGGAACTTCCATGATTGCAGGTTCTCCCTGCTCATTCACATCGCATCCGGGTTGTTACTTTCTTGTAAGGTCATACTGCGAGATCTGCTTCGCACTCCTGGTCATCAAACACTCTATGTTGGTTTTAAGACATAGCCGAATGTACCTTGATTTTGGTGCTTATCTTCACTAGAATTCTGAGGTCGATGTCGATAGGTTGATCAGACCTAAATCGGGAGTCAGGTTCTTAACCACTTATGAGGTTAAAAAATGTAATGCATTTGCAAGGTGCTAATCACTTTATCGGTAAATGGTACAATAGTTGGCAGGTTGCCTGCTCTACCAGAGAGGAGGTGAGATCTGAGAACTAAAAGAGGCTTCCTGGGTGTACTAGGAAACAAAGAGGTAACTGTTCAACCAAGTATATTAGAATACTGTCTGGTGAAGTCTGCTTCTTACTTAGTGGAAACAGGTTGTCTTTAAATATACAAATCTTGTTTATGTCTAGCATGAACGAAACTAAATAAAGGTATCAAGTGATACACTTTAGTAAAACAAATCAAGTATCAAAATGATACTTAAAACTTAAAACAAAACTAAGTATCAAACGATACTTAAAACAAACCAAGTATCAAAGCGATACTTAAAACAAACCAAGTATTAAAGCGATACTTAAAACAAAACATAAAACAAAACCAAGTATCAAGTAATACTTAAAACAAACCAAGTATCAAAGCGATACTTAAAACAAAACATAAAACAAAACTAATAATCGAGTACCCATACCAGTTACACTATTGTTACTCTTAACTTCAGATTTCCACCATATTTCTTATACCATTAGTGGTAAGCTTTTGTTGCCTTTTCTTCGCAGAATGCTTTTATGTATAATTCTGATGTAGGTTATTCCGCATATGCTTTCTTCAGGAGGAGATAGTGTGCAGGCGATATTGCCTATTGATCAAAGGCTTCTGGTTTGTGGTCTTTCCTTTCTCCTGTAAATCGGGGTTGTAGGTGGAGCTTGAGTACAGGTATGCAGGGTCAGTGGAGGTCTTCTTCTTCTTCTGGTCTTGCCTTTGATTTTCCACTTCCAAAAGGTCCACCTCCTCCTGTGTTAGCCATATCGGATTCACTACTAGACTCGCAGTCATTTGGGGATTCAAAGGTAGGTTTCCCTGTTGGTATAGGGGGGATTTCTCCTTGAAGTTATGTGGCTTCCATGTTTGCAGATTGTTCAGGCTCTTTAGTAGAGCCTTGAGGTTCTTTCTTTCCGGAAAGGTCTTACTGTAGGATTTGCTTCCCACTTCTGGTCTTCAATGACTCTATATTGGTGTTGAGATGAAGCCGAAAATACAGTGATTCTGCCACTTCTCTCCACTAGCATTCTGAGGTGGATATCAATAGGTTGATCAGGATTTGCTGTTTGTTGCTTGCAATTCTCGTGAGAGCATCTGGCTTGCCGCTCTCCTTTCCTTGTCGATCTTCAATCTTGATGTTGTATTTCGTGAGGTGTTCCATCTATCATATTTGTCACTCGTTCAATTTCTTCTTGGTCATGAACGGGACTAAACTTTTATGATGTGTGAGAACTCAGACTGGATGGTCATTGTTCAAGATGTATCTCCTACACTTGTTTAGTGCTTGAGCTATTGCTAATAATTCTTTGTTGGTAATATCGTAATTCCATTCCACTGGAGTTATTGTTTTAGATCGATAAGATACTGGCCTCCATCTTCCATCTTCGCACTATTTCAATAGTATGCCTGAGCATACACAATTTGAGTCTTGCATTTCAATCATCTTTCTTTAGTTTGAGTCGAATTGGACCAATATCGGTGCTAATGTCAGATATGCCCTGATAATATTGTATGCCTTTTGTTTTGTTTCTCCCCATTTCCATTTCTTGTCTTTTTTCTTTAAGTTATAGAGTGGTTTCACAAGCCTGCTAAACCCTTCTATAAACCTCTAATAAAAGTTGCCGAATTCTATAAAGCATTGTACCTCTGTTTGTTGTTTGGTTTGGCCCAATCCCATATTGCCGCTGTTTTGACTCGATCGACCTTGACTCTGCTTCAATTGATGACAAACCTGAGGTACTCGGTTTCTTCCTTACACAATTCGCATTTTATTGGATCGATGTTCATTCCTGATCCTTGTATTGCAGCCGTGATGTTGCTGACATCCATCTGGTATTGTTACATGTTTTCCGAATAAATAAATATATTGTCTAAGTATATGAGGTAAAATATGTCAAGGTATTTGTTAAGTACCTTGTTGATCCATCGTTGAAATGAAGCTAGTACATTGGTCAACCTGAAGGGCATAACTAGGTATTCAAACATTCCATATTTTGAGGTGAATGTGGTTTTCCATTCTTCTCCTGCTTTGATTGGTATATTATAGTATGCGTCCTTGATTTCCACTTTGTTGAAGTATTTTGCTCATCGTAATCTGTCCAGTGCTTTACCAATAAAGGATAGCACATACCAATCCTTCTTCGTAACCGTGTTGAGAGCTCTGTAGTCAACACAAAGTCTTATTTTTTGGTCCCTCTCTTTGACAAATAGTATGCAAGATCCTCCTAACATGAAGGAGTCTTTAATCTGTCCTCTCTTCGGGTTTTGCTCTATGCAGTTTCTGAATTTCTCAAGTTCTGCTTGTCCTAGTAAGTATAGCTTCTTGTTGGGAATTTCTTTTGATTTTCCTGTTTTTTCACCCATGTCCAGTTGAATCTCATATTCAATCCCTGGTCTTCTTAGTAGTAGCCCGGTGGCTTCTTCTTTCTGAAATAGATTCATGAATTAATGGTATTCTTTTGGAATCAATTCTTTCCATCTCTTTTTGCTTTAGTATTTCCTGTCCTGGATTGCAAACTTGGTGCTAATATTTATTTTTACTAAGACAGCTCTTTCATCTTCATATATCCATTTGAGAACTCCTGTGGTATATTCTCCTCGGTAGTATCGTCTGAAGGCTTGTGCTGTGATCTCTTTAATCTCGATCTTTATTGTATCAAGCTGGGTTTAGTCTGTACTTCAGAACTCCTTGTATCCTCTTATGGTGTTTTCCAATTGATCCACTTTATACAGTTCTTCGTCATTGATCTTTTCAATGATCAATTGTGCAATTTGATTGCATTTCTGGATTTCATAATCTTCATGGACCAGGTTAGTCAGGACTACTTTGATTTTACCTGTATAGTCAGTATCGATTAGCCCAGCATTGATCATGAGTCAATGTTTAACTCCTAGACCACTGAGGAGCACTATCCATCCATAGATGCTATCTGGGAGTCCAATGGCTATTCCTGTCACTATTGTTACCTGCCTATTGGCAGATATCTTGGTTCTCTTATTGGCATACACATCATGTCCTACTGCCTTCTTGGAACCCTGGGTAGGCCCTTTTGCCTCTTAGTCTAGTCTTTATATCAGGACTCTCTTGTCTTTCGTTATCTCAGCGAACTTTGCATACAAAGTTTCTTCTTCCACTTTGCGTATTAGTGTTGAGTAGACAACAGGCAAACTGTTAAGACAATATGTCACACATCATTCGCTGGTGAAGGTTATCTTATTCTCGTTCCAGTTGATTATCAGGTTATGTCTTCATAACTATGGTGTTCCTAGAATTATTTCATGGTTCTTGAGATCTGCTACCTGGAAGTTTACCGTTTCCCTATTGCTGTCAATGTTCATAGGTACTTCCGCCATATAGGTTATAAGATTTATTGTGCTTGGCTTCCCATCTGCTAAGTAGATCTGTCATTCTTTCTTTACTTTCTTGTTATGGAGGCCATATTTGTCACAGATTTCCTTATCGATAAAACCTTCAGTAGTACTGGAGTTGAGCATTACATATATTGTTTCTTCGTGCTTTTCATTGAATATCCTTGCCTTGATCAATACACGATCTCTGTCTCCTTCTTCTCATTGCTTGTGGAGTGCTGTACAGTAGTTCACTAACTTGATAGGTTTTCCACATCCACATCTTGTATCTCCCAGACTACTGTTTATTGGAGACTCTCATTTTTTTCCACTGATAGTTCCTTGGAAATCCTCTTGCAGATATTGCTCTTCTTTTGAAACTGGTAGCAATTGTTTCCAGCTACTTTTGTTTCTTGGTATCCATTGTTAGGTCGATCCCGACATTCTCTTATCTGATGTCCTGCTTTTTCACATCTCAAGCAGAGTTTTCCAGTCATTCTTCTAGCATATTCTTCTTTGGAGAGATTAACAGTGGGTCCTGCTCTTTAGTTGTCCTATTCTATTAGTTCGCTTGGTAGTAATATTCTGTTGTCCTCTGAGTTGCTTGTTGTTTGAAAGTTCCATCCACATTCCTGGACGAAACGGCTATTCTGTGTGCTATAGTATTTTCCGAGTTGTTTCAAACTATGTTCAGTTTACTTTCCTTGTCGATTGCTCACTTTGCAAATAATTCTGATATTGTCAAATGCCAGTCGGAAATTGCCTATGCTGCTCATAGTCATTTGCTACAGTTTCTTAGTAGGATAATGTAAAGGGTAGTATCATCAAATTCTGCCTCATATTCCAATAGTGGTTATTCATTCCAGTATACTGACAACATCTGCTTTCTTTGTTGCAGTTTTTCCATCTTCCATCTTGCTATTTCCTTGACACTGGGATAGCCAAACTGTTAAAAAAGAGTTGCCTGGAATTCTGCATAGGTGACCCATTCTCTTTGTTTGCTTCCATCTTAGAAGGGCATGATCTATTGCCCAGTGAGTTCCTTCAACAGATATTCTATGAAGTGAATCTTGATCCCATCATAGTGTTCTCCATATCGTTTGATGACGAAATATCCTTCACATTACACTAAGAATATTTTCAGTTTATCTTCAGCTCCTGCATATGTGTCTGGTTCTTTTGCTTTTGGTCATTAGATATTTACTTATCCTGTTGTATTTACTGTTACTGGGAGAAATGTCTAAAACTGGTTTCCAGTCAGGCAAAGGACTTGGGTACTAGGTGCTGGAGTGGCCGGGACCAGTGGCTCAGGCGCTGCTGATCCCAACATTCTTTCGAGTCGTGGGGTTCCTATGGGAGAGCTATCGACTGGTAATCTCTTCTCCGGTGTTATTGGACTTACTGTCCTCGAGGGCTCTGCTGAAACATGTTCTAGGGCATCACTGAATCCCGTTAGATTATGACTTTGATCATTGATGTCAATATCTCCTTCTATATCAGGATTGAAGGAAGCCATCTTTTATCATTTGGTACCGCTCTAGGTGATGCTTTGTAATGTAACCATCGCCCTTTGGATGGTTAGTTCTTGGCGATGGGGAAAGATACTTCTCTTCTTTTGTGTTTCATCTTTTTGCCTTACGATAGGACTAGGCCTCTACCTATATTGCTGATAGTACAGGGCCTGTATCTTCTATTGGGAATGCCTATTATAAGCTTTCTCTAACTCCTCTTCATAAAGAGCTTTCTTGGTGTAAGAATATTAAAGGTCGTAATAATAGTCAAGATGTTTTATATTTGTTAAAGTAATAAGCAGGAAAAGTACATAAAACAAAGCATGAAAAACCTATCCTTCTCAGCAGTACTGGCCTACTTATATAATACTCTTTCCACCTCGAGTCATGTGACCCAAAGTGGTCAAATGTGTGCAACCAAATTATAACAAACTAATCATATGATCAAAGTAGTCACATGCTCAAAACTCATAACCTCGTAGCAAGATCATGGGCAAAAACTCCTAAATCAATCATAGCACAATAAATAAGTCATATGATCCTAAGTGGTCACATGTGCAAAACCCATAACCTCATAATGAGCTCATGTGGGAAACATAAATTATATGTGCAAGGCATACCCACAAGGCATACTTGCAGGGCATACTCGCCAGGTGCATGTCCAATGACTCATAATTAAGTCCTGTATAAAACCAACAAATTATAACATAATAAGTCATTTGATTTAAACAGGTCATATGCACGCAGCAATAACATACCTATGACTCATAATCATGAGTATTGTGAAACCAAGCCACATTTGAGACAGGTGCATGCATCAGACCGATATCTGTACCATCAAGATCTTCAACACAACCAGAAAATCCTGTATCCTCCACAATCTTCCTTCTCATTGTACTGTAATCCTCAGAGCCAGGCTTTGGCCAAATTAAATAATTTGAAAATAGTCTTAAAAGTGCAGTCATAACCTGATGTCAATAAAGATATGCGGTACCCTTTCCTCTCTGCAAATGCTCACAGAAATATATTCTAGAATTCCCTAGTTGACTAAAAATATACAGTGTAACTGCAAGCTGAACTGCACTATCTGCTTGTACATTCCTAGACTGGTTGTAGAATATTGTATCATGCTTACTCCTGTCATTGAGTGCATAAAAGGAGGTCTGGCTCATTCAAAACAGCGAATGAAATTGATCTTCAGATATAATTATAAACTATTTGATTTATATATATATATAGATTGACTATATATGTAGCTCTATCTGTGGGAATAACATATCTAGAATTCTTTACTCTACTTACATTAGACCAAAATCTTAGTCCATGAGGAAGAGATTCCCGGGGAGCTAGATATTAGATATTAGGTAGTACAACTAAGAGTATCTCTTATACCTCTTAGACTTCCCCTGTAAGAACCTTACCTTCAGGATTGTCATCTTTGGAGTTGTTAAAGCAAAGGTCTAGCAGAAGCAAAACTTCTAATAATTCAGTAACCTCCTCAAATACATGGTACTTAAAGCTTATACGGGGCATTGAAAATCATTGTTGTTGTTAGGTATGGGTAACTGATGCAGTACAGAGTTGGGTGGTAGGGAAAGAATTTTGGGAATGAAGTACAAACTTGAACCATTGCAACCAATAGTGTCTTCAGAGTTTCTTCTACCGCTGGTTTTTATTGATGAATTCTGTTAGTCAACTTATCCTTAGCATAATACCTGGTATTGATCAAGACCGTCAATACGAAGTCACAGTTTTTAACTTTGAATACTCTCAGAAAGACTGGTTTGAGTTCTGATTTTTGCTTGTCAAAAACTACAACTATAGCCACTCGGCAGAAGTGTTCATGAAATGTGTTACAGGTGACTAAGCTACCTCCGGCCTGGCCAAAATGCCAGCTTGTAACAAGGATGATAGTGATCATGACCATTGAACCCATTGTGACCAACCGTTCATACACTTTCAATCAACGGAAGTCTTATTTTCATGATTAATTCTCTCGATATTTTTTACCAATAGTTAACCGATCTGGAAATTCCAAGCATGCAGCAAAAAGAAGACTCCCACCCAAAACCTCTTGGCAAGAAATCAGCCTTGCCAAGAAGGGCATGATAATTGCCTTTTTCTATTGCCTCCAGAATGTTACTTTGGTGTCTCAAATCATTGGACAGCCCTGGACAACAGTTAAGAGCTTCCTTGTCCTGGCATGTGAGCGCCAATTTCTAGAAAATATTCCCTGCTCAAGTTGCACACCCATTTTGAGTCATCAGCAGCATTGCACAATTATTAAGGCTGTCAAATCCAACCGGAAAATAATGAAATCTGAATTCAGGGATAAATATGCACCTGGTGTTTCTCTTGATAGAGGCAAGTCTGTGCTATACTGAGTGATATGACATGATTCTCTAATATATTTGTCTGCAGTGAACCGTGTACTTAGAAAGGTAAATATCAAAAAATAGCTAGCCAAGTCAAGACTCAGACTGAAGTCAGACCATGTTGCTAAGGGATTGAAGTAGGCTACAGTTCACAAGGACTGGACAGTTGAGGATTTTGAGAAAGTGATTTGGAGTGATGAGTGTAATGTGGAGAAATCCAAGAATCCAATACAACAGTTGTTTAGAGAACCTGCAGAGAAATGGTTGGCAGATTGTATACATCTAAAGGAGAAGGATAAGGGAATACCACTCATGGTTTGGGGGTGCTTTTGGGGTAAGAGACAACGTCCCTTAGTTCCAATTACTCAAACCATCAACAAAAACAGATACATCAGACTCTTGAGAAGGCATCTTTTTCCTGTTATTCATCAAATGATTTCTTTTGCTATGCAAGATATCCTGTTTCAGCAAGACAATGCTCCTGTTCACAAGGCTTATAGTGTAATAGATTGGCTGGAGAGAAACTGTACTAAAGTTGTAGAACATCCCCCTTATTCCTCTGATTTGAATCCTATTAAGCATGTATGGGTTGAGCTTAAAAAGCAATTGCACCAGCAGTATCCAAGGATTCGAGATACCCCAGGAGGAAAAGAGGCTGTCAGGAGAAGGCTTGCACAAGTATTGCCATTGGTTTGGGGGAAATTTCCTGAGGAGTTCTTTGAGAAGTTGTGGAAATCAATGCCTGATAGGGTCGCTGCAGTATTGGAAGCAAGGGGAGATTATACAAGGTATTAGCTATTTCATTATTTAATTTATACTACTAGTACTTTAATATTCTCATGAGTTGATCGTCCACCACCAGTGTTGATCGTTGATACCGAACGTTGATTGTTTGCCCCACCACACGGCCCGGGACCTACTATGGCGCAACCGCAATTTTACTTTGTCTCAGATCACGAACACTTCTGCCGAGTGGCTGTATATTGACTCTCCCGGCACACTCTCCCCCTCCGGGTCGGGAAATTTTTTGAAATTGTCACGATATCTTTGATGACACGCTTTTGCTCTCCTCCTGTTTTTCTATTTGTCGGAAGGTTGTTGTGCGTGCTATAATACTTATAGAAACTGGTGTTGGCTGTTTCGTTTACTTCCCCTCCTGCTGGCTTTCCTCGGCCCCTCGTTTACAACTTGCAAGTGCCTCGATGCTGGCAAGTTTTTTTTTGCATTCTCACCTTTCTGGACATATTTTGGCAAGATCATTGATGGGTATTTTTGCAACAGCGGGAGTGCATTGGGAAAGCATGTGAGCGAAGGATTGGGCTATCGGTGAATTCCCTAGGTATCCAATCTCCGATTCATTGTTCGCAACCTCCAAGACTGGCTATTCCGATCACAGTCATATTCTCCCCACGAGTACTAATCTCCATGGGAATGCACATTTGATCTAATACTATCCCTAAACCACCGTTCAGTCGCAATATGACCCCAGTCGTCGTCAGCTTGAATCTCATTTGACCAACCCCTTCTAGACCACGTACCAAGGCATGTGATGGAGGAATCCCAATAGCAGGCATGCGTGGGGGCAGATCTCGTTGTGCGGAGGCATTGCGCGGCGGCAGGTGAGGCTGTCCGGAATCGTAGGTATTCGCTCCTTGTGTGCTCAACTGTTGTATTCTTGGTCCCTGCCACTAGAGTTACAGTATCTTTTTTACTCTTGGTCGTCTCCTTGCTTGCTTCATTGCTGCGAAGCTAGGACATACGGATATCTCCAAGTCATTGTTTCATTTATTCATTCGAAACACTCTCCCCTCAGTAGTAAAACTTCTCCTAGCGAGAGAAAATCTCTCTTCCACTCGTACCAGAGGTGAAAATTTTCACCCACGCAGACTCGATATTGGGGGAAACATATCCTATTAAGAACGACGCAATCATGTATCATGGTTAGAAATGTATGCGAACTCGAACATCAATCATCTGCCTTCGTGAATAGCGCCAAATTCGAATCTCACTCTATCTATAAACTTACACAATTTCCTCCTCTATCATCAGTCTGTATTTCCCACATGGAGTAAACTGCTGTACAGCACTCGTACGGCATGATACAAAGAGCGGCCGATAGATATTTCCGCCACGTGTCTTCTCTGGGAACACTGGAACGAGAAGGTTCACCAAAATATTCTCGACAGGCTTCACAGGACAGACATATGGTGCCAAACTCCCCTGGGTTTTGTTTTACCTCCCCGTGCGCATGAGATTTGTATGAGTATATTTCCGGTGGTAGGATTGGTATCGGAATGTTTTGTAGAGATGGTAAGGAGCTGTCGTAAGCTGCGGTGCATAATAAAGTGACGAGGGGGAGCAGTAAGGGTTTGGGATTAGCTTATCGATACTGCACTGGACAGCAGGTGCCGGGTCTCTGCGACTGTCGATCAAAATGTAATAATTTCTGCCTCCTATAATATAATACAATAGAAGTACGATCCTCGCTGGTTCGTTTCAAATTTAGGCGATCAGTAACCCTAACCCATCAATATCTAATACAGCATAGCGCCCAACGATCACACAAAATAAATAAATAAAGAAGCTACGATATGATATCGGAACCAACTCTGCAAGGGCGGTCTTTAGGCTGTAGCCCGGCGCTGTTTCTGCCGCCTACCATGGGACGGGAGCAGTGACCCCAAGCCGCCAGCCCGGTCATGATCTTGGAAAACCTCTGTGAGTTCGGTGGAAATTGACGGCAGACGCAGGAGCCCGCGGGTGCCCATGTAATTGCCAGCTCGAATATTGACGCAACCCAAGTCGAAGTTGACAATGCATATACCAAGTAATCGGATGCATGGCCAAAAAAACTCTTAGAATTGAAACACAAACTGCCGCTTGAAAGCTCGGCCTGGGGCTGAGGTAGGATGGGAACAGGTTTTATTTTGGAATGCCGCTTTCTCATGGTTCAGCTAGGTCGTACCGAGAGCGTATGGGCTCGCGGCTTGGGGTCACTGTGTGGGGAATGGTGAAATCAAGTTTAGATAGTTCGTTTATTGACTTTTTGATAAAGTTGCCTTTGAAGGGAAGTGTGTTGGAAAAATTGATAGCCGAGGGTCTCGTCGAGAACAGGTCGCCCACTGTTCCGGGTGGGCTCGTCCGGCTGGTTGGTAATATCACATGATTTCCGGGAGATATACAGATACTAGTACATAGAGTAATCGATAATGTTGCACATACTCGAGAACGATGGAGAAACCCTTTGATCAAGAGGGTTCTACTTGGTCACAATCTAGCCATAGCTACCACTATTGGAAATTGTGAAAAACCCCCGATGCTTCACCGCCTGCCTACTATGCATCCAACATACCCGAAGGCCAAAGAACCAGCATATCCGATATTCTACCTGCTTATCCCCGTCTACTCCTCCGTTCGCTTGTTTGTTCGCTCGTCCGTTTGCGCGCCCGTTCGCTCTCTGGTCATCCTGTTCACCTCTCAGTTTGTTTGCTGTACTACCCGTCTGTCAACCCGGCCATCCTCCCATCCGCCCGGCTGTCCGCCCGTCTGACCGACCGTCGTTTACTCGTTGTTTGCCATTTCTCGCCGGTCGCTTATTATTCGCCCGCCCGTTCACTAGTTTGTCATATCGCATGTGTCGAAGAAGTGCGGCAGCAGGAGCGCAGGAGGCAGCGGAAGTGCAGGAGGAAATGGGAGCGCGGAAGGAAATGGGAGCGTCTTTCCCCGGACCAGTATTCCGTTTATAAGGGTGGAAGTAGTACAGCAACGAGAGAGTGACTCGTGGTGCCCGTTCTTTTGTTTCTTTACTAGCGATGGGGATGAGCTGAGGAACGGGAAACTTGCGTGGGCAGGCGTGGGTCAGGAAGGACAAGTGTGGAGTTCGGTGGAACGATGAGGGAAGGCTTGATTATTGTTTATTTATACTCCTGTGTTTTCCCTGTTAACTAGCGGAATGTGAGCAAAAAAATCAAGTGAATTGATGAGAGCAAGAGTGTCTTTGAGAGAGAGAGAGAGGAAGCGGAGAAAATTTTTCTTACCCCTCTTTTCATGCTGGACTATCGGTAGTTGTCTTGGCGTTTCGTTTCAACCGAGTGATAACTTGTGATCTCGATTCCATTGCCGGTGATTGTGGTTTTTGATGCTCCGGAAGGTCAAAGCTGTTTAAAAGCCGCAGTACCATAACCACCTATATGAGGATCATCTAGGTTAACCAGTAATATCGGTGGTGTTAAATATCATGTGACTTTAGCATTTATGGACGCCTCCTCAGCGATTAAAGATACTTCTCCGGGTAGGCTTTAAGGAAGGAGAGATGGAATTCAGGAAACCCAAGAGGCCGGCTTTGAGTACGGCTGGACTGATCTCAGGGATGGCCTAGCCGACCACGGAAAGTGGGTTTTTCAAAACCAAAGCTCGGCCCCGCGTGTGCGTTGGGCGGGATTTGGCGGGATATCGTATCTGGCCGGCAACGATAATATACCACGGCAAAAGAAAGAATGAACACTCTTCTTGCAAATTCAGGCTTGTCTGGCGCACCATGATACAAAAAATGATATTTTTTTATTGCAGATTCCACACTAAAACTGTGGTTCCTTTGACCAAAGTGTGCAAAAAATAGCCACCGACAAATAGCAGCTGGCCTACTCGTAATTGTGACGAAGATAACGGTCTATTTAGAGGTCTTTTTCATTGGGAAAACCGAATAAAAAAATTGTAATTTTAAAATATTTCTTTTTGCAGGGATGCACGGAGTCCGAAACAATTCATCGTTGAATATCACAGCAACTAATCGCAATTGCCATTGCATGCCGAATAGGGACCAAATTGAAAAAGTATATTTTTTTCCAAAAAAAAACCGAGTTAATGTTAGCAAGGTGAGAACGTTAAGCTGGAATGAAGAACCCAAATTGTGAGTGACCGGGGCCTTACAGTAGCTTTAAGGACAGTGACGGTTCACCTAGAGCTCTGGACCACTGGCAGTCGAGGAGCAGTCCGGGTCGTTTGGGTCAGTCTGGGCATTATTTCACTCAGCGGAAGCCAGTACTAGACTATGGTCTACCAGGTTTTCCTTGGATGGAAATAGGCAATTATTGTAGGTGGTCATTCCTGGATCCTTTCCTCGTTTCCCGGGGGTTAAGCGGTTTGTTGGAAATCGTAGATCCTGCACAGCATGCTCGGATGCTCAGGTTATTGTTTTGGTTGTTGGGATAGAGGTTTCGGGGGTGCGCTTTGGATTAATGAATCCGTGGAAGGAAAAGGTGCATCTGTCTGAAGCGGCACGGGAAAGTCAAACGGACTGCGCGGAGTGGTAGTAGGACGGGACAGTCAAAAGCACGGAGCAGTGACCGTCTGGAGGCCGCGAAGGGTGGGGGTCTTTGTCAAGCCTGTCATTGCTTTCTTAGCATAGGAGCACGTAGAGGGAGGGGAGACTTGTGTGGACAAGAGTAGATATGTGTGGTGTTCGACGGAAGGATAGGATGATGTTTTTGCTAGCTTTCGTTGCGACGCACATATGATACTGTTGGAAATCATGGATGCTACTCGGCATGCTCAACGCTTCGTTCCCTTGTCTGCGGGCATATCTGTTCGTTAGCATATCCGTCCGTCGGCACCACTACCCGCCCGTCCACCCGCTATCGGTTCTTTTGTCGCCCGTTCGTTAACCTATCCGCATGTTTAATGTACATTTCCGGGGCCGGCTATTTGTCCGTTCCCGCCTGTTCGCTCCCCTCCCGTTACTTTTTGTTGGTACAATTGCTTTGTTGGGACGGATGTTCTCGTTGTGCGCTTTGGAGAAGCGCTTCCGATGGAGAAGGATATGAACGCCAAGGGAGTTCTAGACTGTTGGGAGTCTTTGTTCCTGTATTTCATTTCTTAGCACGGGAGTGTGGAAGACAGTGGGAGTGCGGAAGGAAATTGGGAGTGTGGAAGACAATTGGAGCGCAGAAAGAAATTGGAACATGGGAGGCAAATTGGAGAGCCTTTGGGGAGTCTATTGTTTGTTCTCTCTTTTTTTAGCATGAGAGAGCGCACGGTGGAAATGAGAGATGGGTGTGGGTGATGTTAGAGATATTGGTATGAAAGTGATCGCAGGAAGGATATGATAGGTGATATTTGTCGTTTATTTATACTCCTGTCTTTTCCTGTTAGTTTAGAGTCGAAGAGTCGTGGATCAGCAGAGTCGTGGAGTGAGAGGTAGAGAGTCGTTGAATAAAGAGAGTCGTGGAGCGATCTTGGTGAACTTCCGCGCCTTTGGTTGTGCAGAGTTTTCACAGCGCATTTGGTCCCTTCACCGTCGCTCGTTCGGTATAGTTCTGGCTCCGGTTAGCCCGTTGATTTCTAAAACATGCGTATTATACACCTGCCCTTACCACTTAGTTAGCTGATAGGGCCAGAGAGTTGAGCGATAATAAGCGTAATTTTGTGCACTGGCGATCCGAGTCTTCAATGTTGTCTTACTAATCGTCGCCATTGCCATTTAATAATGTTGATGATATCCCGGATAGAGTGCCGGTGCTCGTTTACTGTACCGTACTGTGTGGTACCCTTACTCGAGTACAATCTGGAACCTTTCACGACTACGTTGATAGGACACTGTAGTAGTGTAGTCTGAAAGCCTCCGTAATTAATAGCTAGCGATGCCTCGGTAGGACTAGGAAAATCGAAATGGTGAATGAGCTAACGTTTGTATGGTCAAGTATTCAAGTAGTAGCCATTGGTGGCCTTAGACACTAAGCCCATTCAGCGTATATACGGTGCTGGTACAGTACGTGTATGGGGAGAATAGCGGGAATATCGGGTGACCCTGGATGAAGGTTCAAGGGTGGGGCTGGTATCATACTCCCAATGAGACCCATTTAGGTATTGTACCTTAGTACGATTGACCAAACAGAAGTTACGGAACATTGCGCTCCAGCGGAGCTTCTTTCGCGATATTTGGCTGCTAAGACTAACTAAGGGGTATTTAAAAATCAAATAGATACAAAATCCTAATTGATATCTCGTACGCCGGGGAGTCTTTTGTTGTGGTAGGGGCATAGTGGGGTTCGGGAATGAGAGGGGGAGGAGTTGCGATGTCCCCGTGGTCGAAAGTGGCGGCGGCAAACATTCAGTTAATTATGCTAGCCTACAAGAGATCTGATACAGTGCTCGTATAGTAGAGGCGGCGAGGTGCTGTAGTAAGCTGTGACGTGACGGTATGGGGAGAGCTGATTGGGTTCGGGATTGGCTTATCGATATACCCTCAACGACGAGTACGTATCTCTACAACTATCGGTCGATGATGAATGAAATGTTTTTCTGTCTTTTATCATAGGGGGTGTGATACTCGCTAGTTCATTTTTGTAATCTAGGTGGCCCATAACGCGGCGCCCTCGCAGACTTCGTTCGGGAGAGTATCAATAGGTCATTCATTCGCTGCTCCGGAAGCAACCGATCAGCCAACATGAACGATTGTTCCGCGTCTTGTCCCCTCCTTCGAAAACCCCTCGGTTGAGGCGATTGTGCGACACAATTTTGTGGGTGCTGCAGTCGAGCCATGATTGTGAGGAATGATGAACGGCGGATGAAAAGGGCCTTCTGGGGTCCTTTTTCTCACTTTTGACTCTTCGGAGTTCACATCGTGGTTTGACGATTGGAAGCTTGTAAGACTAAGCGAATACCCAATCTTCACGAGCGGTACGGTTGAATGGTTAAGCACTAAAATTAATAAAAAGAAATCAAAACACTGAGCGGAAAGATGAAAAATGTAAATCAGCCATGATAGTGATTCCCACCACGGGTGGACATTAAGATGGCATCCCACGACGGTATGATGCCTACCTACCGATCACCTCCTTTATTTCCTCAATAGTTACATGCAATTTTTCTTCCTGCCGGTGTCGACAGGAATCTCTCTTTCCCCCAATTGGATGGTATGGGGACCGAGTCTAATCCCTGGTGAGTTTCCCCAATGAGCTGGTACTCTTAAATTGGAAAATAGGCGAATGAGAAAATAGCTTGATAGGATACCGTGTAATCACATCTGGATGATGGATGGAAAGAGGATAAATGATGTCCCTATTCTGGGTGGGGTGTGTTACATATCTCCGTGCTACCTACCGGTAGGTGGTTGTCTTGTATCATATCTATGCTACATATCATATGATGGGTAAAGAAGCCACGCTTATCCCACAATGAACTGTGCACTGTGCGCCAAACCCTACCCCTACAGTCTGCGGGGCTGAAAATCCTATCAGATACCACTACCAAGTCCTCAAAAAAACCCGCTTCCCACACCAGGATTTTCGTGCCAATGGTTGTTTATTGCTCGTTAATCGGGCGATCGCCCAATGGCAAATAGTCCTCCATCCTTCCTGAGGCACAGAATACGGGGAGAAGACTCGTACAACGGGCGGCTAGAGGGGGAGAACAATTGGCTGATAAGTATTAATGTTAAAGAGGTACTGCAGCTGTTATCGTGGTGTTCAAAAGCCATTTCAAAACGGATCAGAGGGTTGTATGATATCACATTTTTTTTGTGGCGGGGGAGGGTGAAGGTTGTGGACTCTCTGGATCACGGGTGAGCGAGGCAGTAGGTTCTGCTGAGAGCCGAAGGTTTTCTTTATCAAAGAGTGGAAATAGCGAAAGACTTTTGGGATTGGGCTCAAAACGTAATACAGCCCCCGTCGAAGGCTGGACAATGTTTTTGGTCATCCGGGTTCGGGTGTCACTTTTGCAAAACATATCTTTGCGCATTGGATTCCCTCTGCTTTTCTGGTTCTCCCGAGTTTTCGGGGGAGGATTGAGGTGCGCTCAATCAATGTACCGGTATAATAAGGAAGAGTAATTCTATTTACCCGTAAGATAGGCTGTGGGAACAATTCAGCAGCCTTTTTAAATGATCTACAGTAGAGGGCATATGAATCTTTTTTTTGGGGGGAGGACAGTGCATAATAAGAAAGAGATTATATCACGGTTGCGAGAAAATCTTTGGCAAACTTCCACCACGCGGGAGTAGGAAAACTGGAGGGCGGTGAACCTTGAGCTTGGTGAAGTGTTAAGATTTTTTAGAACGCCGAGCCGGAAACGATCTTCCTAATGATCATATTCTCCGGGCATCGTAGCTAGTTAGTGGTTTATTGAGAAAATACACTGGCAATGGGGTTGACCTTTTTTGAACCCAACCGCATCCATGGAACCCAGATCTGAACAGGAAGGCCAAAACTTGGCGGGATGCAATAGTGGTCGTGTTTGCAAGCCTCAGCCCACTATTGTGTGTAACCCTTGGGGCTAGAAAGCAACTGTAACCGGATTTCACTGCGAGCGAAAATTTGAAAATTGTGTCCTGCATGAGTATCGGGGGTGTGATCAAGTGAGCGAATTTATCTGGATCGGAGGAGGGCATATGCGATGTCCACTCTTTGGATGAAATGTTACCACCGGCGGACTGCTGATAGGGTGGGTCATAATAATCAAAGGTTTTTATGCAGGCTTAGCTGAACTCCAGCATTTCGCGGGTACGGTATTGCGCTCTCAAGAGAAGGGTAGTTTTCAGGATCCCCAACCCCTCTGGCTCTTCCCTTTCTTCCCAGGTTGAAAATTATCGATACGAGCATCAAAGAGCACGTTAGGTTCCCAAGTCGACAAAACAAAACTTCTCTCAATTCAATAATAAATCGACAAGATGGGTAATCTTCTATCAAGCGGTTCTTCTGAGGGCCAATCCTCAACGCAAAGGTAGGCCTCTGGAGTGTCGCTTGTGTTTGTTTACGCTTATGTCCTCTAATGCGGGTTGCTACCGCCCTGGCTCTCGCGGCGAACAGCCACTCTTCCGGTGACTATAGCAGCA
This sequence comes from Tuber melanosporum, assembly GCF_000151645.1. NCBI lineage: Eukaryota > Fungi > Ascomycota > Pezizomycetes > Pezizales > Tuberaceae > Tuber > Tuber melanosporum. The sequence continues at coordinate 435,849 of NW_003299150.1, read as the reverse complement.
ACAGCGGTTCCAGTAATCAATTCAACTCCAATAACACAACCGCCACCACCAACAATTACTACGCCGGCACGAACTCGTCCGATAAGGAGGCCGAAATTTTGCAATGCTTGTACAAATTTGAGTACGAGGCGCACCGGCGTCGGGTTCGCGAGCCGGTTGAGGGAACGTGCACGTGGGTTACGGAGCATCCAAAGTATCGGGAGTGGATGGGGAAGAAAGCGGCGGCTCTCCTCTGGCTATCGGCGGACCCGGGTTGTGGGAAATCTGTCATGGCTTCATTCCTCGTGGATCATCTGAAAGAGAAAACCAATGCCATCGTTTGCTACTTCTTCTTTAAGGACGACAGCGAAGAGCAGAGGAGCGCGACATTCGCCCTTTGCACCATACTTCATCAACTTTTCTCGAAGAGAAAGTCTCTCTGTAGACATGCCCAGGAAGCGTTAGAGGCCCGAGGCACGAGATTTACCGAAGAGGTGGATACATTGTGGGATATTTTGGTCAAGGCGGTGGCTGAGGGGGGGAGCGGCGATATAATTTGTGTGGTGGACGCCCTGGACGAGTGCGAGGATGTGACTTTAGCTCCCCTTATCCATCACATAAACCGCCTCCCTGGACAACAAACGTCCAATACACCTTTGAAATTCCTTGTGACTAGCCGCCCGTACCATAACATCGAGAAAGAACTTGGCTCCCGGGCAACAACAATCCGTCTTAGAGGGGAGAACGAAATTGGCGCTATTACTACCGACGTTGCCCGTGTTATAGATAATGGGATAAGGGAGCTCGAGTTAATCTGGGAAAACCCTGGAGGACTAAACTATTTGCGCAATCTCCTCGTGTCGGCCGCCGACCGGACATTCCTCTGGGTTTCTCTTGTTTTGGAGATTTTGAAAGATAGTCGAGATGCCTCGGCCGAGGAGTTTACTAACATTATCTCGACAGCTCCACGCGATCTAGGAGAATTTTACACCAAGATCCTTGATAGAAGCTCAGATCCCAACAAAGCCCGGCGAATCCTGCAAATAGTGGTAGCAGCCGCAAGGCCCCTTACAGTTGCGGAAATGAATGTTGCATTCCGGATCACGCAGGATCACACTTCAGTGCGAGACCTCTCAGGCAATGTTTGTACAGGGTTTGAAAAGACAATTAAAAATTTCTGCGGGCTCTTCGTGCGGATTATCGATTCGAGGATCTACCTCGTCCACCAAACAGCAAGGGAGTTCTTGATTAGGGGGTCTTTGCCTGGCACAGGAAGCTGGCAGTACACACTGTGTCTCCGGGATTCTAACTTCATAGTTGCTGACATTTGTATTTCCTATCTTTCACGGGAGGAGTTCATGGGCAGCCCATTAGAGATGGACAATAGAGGCGTTGTTTCAACGAAGGCGGTTAATGAGTATCACCAGAAATACGCCTTTCTCGATTACTCGGTTCGACACTGGGTAGATCACATGCGAGATTCGCAAGATAAGGGGATTGAGTTATTCGAATTTGCGCGCCTGATTTGTGAACCTGGATCTGAACGCTGTCTGGCATGGTTTCAGATATACTGGTTCAATACTTGGTACTGGAGGATATTCCCCGAAGATTTCACATATTTAATGATAGCATCATTCCTTGGGCTGGGGACTATAGTTGATCGACTATTGGAGGAGGAGGATGGATATATCAACGCTCGATCGAAAGTATATGGCACCGCGCTGAACATAGCAACTCTCCGAGAGGACGAGGGCATGACCAGAAAGTTATTGCGGAAGAACGTGAAGGCCTATCTGTGGGGGAAGGAGTATAACATTTTGGAGGTGAAGAAACGTCAATGTTTGTAGTAACTAGTGCGTAACTAACAATAGATAAACAATGTCTTACAGACGGTAGGTGAATTTGCAGCGGTCGGAGGGCCTTAGAGCTAATCCGGAATTGGATTTGCGTTACAGAAGGCAAGCAAAAGCCCAACATCATATCTCCGATACGTTATCATGTTACTAATACGACGGGATTGAAAATGGTAGAAAGTGAGTGGAGTGCATTAGGAATGCAGGGCAGCTATGATAGCTAACTCGAGTAATGCATGAGCTTAGACTGTAAGTTAACATAGCCAATACCAGTAGATGCGTGAATGAGGATTCCTAATTTTCGTGGAGATATAGGAGGTAAGATAGGGAACTCCGTAAATAACTCCGGGGCGAATGTGACAACTAATTGCAAAGGCGGGGGTGCTATAGCTTGTACGTTACTGGACAATATCAAGTAAAGCGACGAGGCAAATACTAACCTCTAACTCACCGGTGGGCGCAGGAGGTGGGTCAACAAGATCAGCTACTGGTGGGGGGGGTGAGGCAATTGCTGACCTCTGGCTCGTTTCGTGTTGTAGGAGGTAAGTGAACAAGATCAACCACGATTCTGGGACGAGCCAATTACTGACCCCTGGCTCGCTTCGTGTTGTAGGATGTAAGTGAACAAGATCAACCACGATTCTGGGACGAGCCAATTGCTGACCTCTGGCTCGTTTCGTGTTGTAGCGAGTAAGTGAACAAGATCAACCACGATTCTGGGACGAGAAAATTGCTGACCTCTGGCTCGCTTCGTGTTGTAGCGAGTAAGTGAACAAGATCAACCACGATTCTGGGACGAGCAAATTGCTGACCTCTGGCTCGTTTCGTGTTGTAGCGAGTAAGTGAACAAGATCAACCACGATTCTGGGACGAGCAAATTGCTGACCTCTGGCTCGCTTCGTGTTGTAGCGAGTAAGTGAACAAGATCAACCACGATTCTGGGACGAGCAAATTGCTGACCTCTGACTCGCTTCCGGTTGTAGGATGTAAGTGAACAGGATTAACCGGGGTTTTTGGATTCAACAATTTCTAATACCTGGTTTTTCAATTTCCTTAGGCTGTAAGAGGAACTGCACGCCTGTCTTTCGTTGCTATTTTACTAATACATCTCTCCTGTCACCACAGACTGTATGTGGCCGACAACTACCAAATCCTCCCGTCATCCTACTAATTTCACACTTCACGCTTGCTTCTTGTAACAGAACGTAATAACTCCTAATTCCCACATCTTACCACTCCACAGCGCTAACCTAGACTCTACTTGTACGTCTTAGTTTGTATGCAAATATTTATCCCCCCTGCTAGCCATCGCTAATAATATTTATCTGGAATTTTGTTACAGCTCGTTCGTATATTCCTTCTTCCCTCTTTCGTCTTCTCAAACTAACTCACAGTGTACCTCAAAATTATTTGGGCAACATAGATGGTGAGTAATACGATTCGATTACTACTGACCCTGTTGGCATCGCATATCTGTTAACCTTTCTTATAGCATGTGAGTTTTTTCGTCTATTATCGCCCCTCCTTTCAGATTATTATTCACCCTCCTACAGTTTTGCCTCCCGGAAACACCAGATCCGCACACGTTGCCCGAGCGGGCCGCGGCCTCCTCGCGGTCAATTCTCGATCTAGAGAGGGGTGGGTATTATGTCTTCTTGTTTCAATCAACGTTTAAATGCCTCCTTGCTCACTGCATAATAGATTAAATTCCTTCGATGAGCTATTGGTTCGAGGCTCGTTGGTTCTTCCATACGTTTATTTGTTTGCGGCCGTGGCGCCTTTTCACACACCCTTGTGTTGCTTTTTATTGTTGCCATTTGCTCTGGTAAACTGTTATGTGTTTCAGGATATAGGGCTTTGTGGGGGTCGGCTGTTAGTTGTTCTTGGTGTTCCTGTCTTATCTTTTCATCTTGTTATGTATGATACAGTACTGTATCTGTACGGTGGGGAAGAAATATGGCTATTCTAGGGACTAAGTCAGTTCTGATGCACTGCTTCCTTCTTCTCTATTCTCTCCTCTCTGCAACAATAAAGCATAACCATGCCAAGGCCCCTGCTACAACCGTGTAATATCGGGTTATTTCCAAATCTTCCGTACGCCCACACCAGCCCAACCCCTCTAAGTCAGATTGAGCCCTAGAACAAGTCCTAATTTTGAACATTCGTAATCACCGCCCAGCTTCAAACGGTCCTTGGGTTCTCCCGAAAAATATTCGGATCCTAGGCGACTGGGTTGGTGTTAATGTCACGAAAATGGATTCTGAACACTTTTTTCTGGCAAGTCTTCCCTGCCCTACAATTTCAGAGTTATATATGGCGCCCCTCGAGCTTGGCAAACAAAGGTTACAATATTTGCGTTCTGGAAATGAAGTGACTTCTCGTAGGCTTTCTTGGATAAAACTTGTGTTACTCCTCCAACATACCGATAGGTTTCTGAACATATCATATCATATCATACTCAGAATTTATCTCGCACTGGTTTTATGGGGGTTTGGGCCCCAGTAATGTCCGCGTCTGAACTTGAACCGAATCTAGTACTGCGCACGTGCTGCGGACCTTAGGTCTACTTGCGTGTTGCATCACGTTAGCAGTAACGGTCCCGTCCATGTATCCTGGGGGTGTGATATGACTGCGCGGACAATTGGTCACAGTTTGTTTATTAGTTTTTTTTTTTTTTTTGACGCCCGGATACTACACACCCGATAGGCAAAGGGCCAGAGACGGAATGTGATCCAGGGCATCCAGCATGATGCGGTAGACTACAGAAATTAGCCTGCATTCTTCACTCTCCACCTGTTGTTTTTTATATTTATCATACCCGACTAAAAATTCTAAATACAGCTCAGGGTCGCTGGCGCCCCACCAACTAATGACTACGAATGTGCGTTCCGAATGTAAGTCCACTTCTCTAGGGCTCTCCACGTCTTGCTCCTCGAGATTGATGCCTTCACTATCCCACGGACCGGGTAATTAGGTTATTACTTGATAGAGCAATCCCATCGTGGGATGATATCAGATAGTGGGTTGGACGAACCTATTGCCAATTGGGCAAAGCACGGGCGCTAATACACCCGGCGTTAGCTGTGTCTCGGAGGCCGATGGAAAAAGGTATAGCCGGGAACACGCTAAGCTCGAGGTCATAACTCCACCGAGTAGGTGATGGTGTAATAATCCCATCAGTAGTCAGTTGTTTGTATTCACAGAGTGAGAGACGATGATTGTCTGTAGTAGCGTTAGGGCTACTAGTTGGGAGTTGTCCCATAGTATTAGTATGGTGTGTAACTAGGCACACCCACAAACTTGTATATATAGAGGTAGATCTCCACTCACAAATGTCATACTTTTCTGAGATTAAGCCAGCTCTACATACACTCCTGAATACGATTCCACATCATCCTCGCGACTCACCACTCAGCTCACCTCACGGATCTGTTGTGAAACTGTGTGATCCTCATTTCCCACCATCAGTAGGCCTGTGGGACACCCACAATACATAACACCCATGTTCCCCCTGAACCCAAGATTCCCCACAACAACACGAGATCTCCCCTACCACAAGATCCTCAAACCTCTCTAGAACTCCTGTTTTTTGTTGAACACTTCCTCTGCCCTTCAAAATCCTACAGCAAATACACTCATACAAGTACCAAGTATACGTCTATGACATCCCACAAGCTATAACATGCCTCGCCGAAGAGGATCTGCGCAGACCAGCATTCGGGCAGCAACCAGCAGGAGAGGGAACTCGGAAGGAATCCGGAAGAATACTAGAACCCACTAAGCCCCACACCGCTATGGTCGGGACTTAGAAAACGAAACTAGTATATTGGAAAGTGAAAAAACTGTCACTCTGGAGAGCGAGAGTGAGCAGCTAGAGGGTAGCGAATATGGCACACCACCCAGGAACTACCAAAGATGGCTGTTCCAGCAATAGTAGACAGGAATCCACGGCCCTGCCCTCCGAGATTCCAGTACTGCCTAGCGAATGAATGTTCCACCACCAATCTCCTCCATCAACAACCAAAGGAATTAGCCTTGAAGCTATGCGTGAGCTACTCCGATCACACGAAGAAGATATAGTGAACCAAGTTGTCCACCGGCTCCAACCACAAATCCCACCACCCACGGCCAATCGCTTGCACACTCATCAATACCAACCAGACCTACCAAGCCATCAACTGCCAATGGACCCAACCCTGCCCCGAATAACAGAACCTGAGGCAAAGCTTGCACAACTCCATACCGAAAGAGACCCCGGAGCTTGGGCAGTCCAGTCTCCCAGAGAACTCGGTATGCACAACTCCATCCCACCTCCAGCTGCTATAGCAATAGAGAGTGTATCTGGGACAGCGGAATCTGTGGAAGCAGTATTCCCTGGTGTAGAGTGGAGCACCCTCAGCTATATTATCGAGAACAAGTTTAAACCCACCAATATTTACCGCCTACTGGCAACTGAGAGGGACCGGGCCGAGTCCCAAAGAACAATAAGCATTGGAGGAGTCGAATTTGAACAGGCTGAGCGTGATGGAAAGGAGGGCGAATACCGCATGAGCAGTTTCTTTGAGGCCTGGGCAGCCTACAGTGGAATCCTAGTTAAGTTGGCACCATACGGCCTACAGGGGGATTTCGCAACCGCCCTGTTTATATACACCATGACCTTGTAAGACCTGTTGGAAAAGTACACCTAGGACGGGGTAAAAGCTTACCATTTCCAATTCCACCTTAAGTAGGCTTCGTTACGGGGCCCCGTTTCTCAGGAGCGGGGACAAAATAACCTCGGTTAATCTCATTAACTGGGAAAAAAAGATCAGCTAAATCGGACTAAAACTGACGGAGCTAGAGCTATTTGAAGTTGTTTAACTTCAAAGAGCTATAACTCACTCAGTTTTGGTCCAATTTGGATGATATTTTTTTTAACTTGAAGTCAATAACCTGGTCTTGGTGCCCTGTTCGTCGGAAATGGGGCCCCGTAACGAACGCTAACCGTAAGAGAGTGGCAAGCTGGAAAAACATCTACTTGCCTATCGAGAGGCAACATCTAGACAGCGAGCTGGTAGTATCAAAATGCTTCGCCAACCCAATCATCCGGAGCACCTAGTTCCAGGGCCCTAACCGAATGAAAGTACCCTCCCACCAGCTCTCCGAACTATCATTCCGCGATACCCCATTCTCCAATACACATCAGAGTGCAGTGGAGCGGCGCACAATCCTCCCCAGTAGCCACCAAACTAGCGGAGCTACTACTTTCCCTACCACCACTACCCAGGCGGCACCACAAACCTGCCGGAACTGGAATTATAGGGAATGTAGGAACACACACTGCCACTACCAGCGCCTTTGTGCGAATTGTGGCAGCAGCCACAAGTCTACTCAGCGCAACCAGGGGGGGAGTGCACTCTCAATACCCACCCGCGGGAGATTTACAAGACGTTAGCCCCTCCTCTAAACTAGCACCCAACTACTACCCCTCGCACACCACCCCCTTTTATGTTCTCTAGTTAGTTGCAATTCATTGTTCAAAGCTTACTGCAATGTAAGCTGTCATAACTACATCCAGCACAGGGCTAGTAATAACTCCCCAAAGCAAATTCGTTCAACCTATTCCCCATGTTAGCAAACAACCCATAAGTCCAAATACCCACATCCATTATCCTGTGTACACAGCACACCCCATTCCCATACCAGCTGGCCAATTAAAATATACAGGTTGGAGTAAACACATCTCAACATTCCCAGACCCAGAAGTAAGGGACGCAATCTTGGGGATATGTCAATTTGGAGCACAGATAGGGTACGAAGGAACTCGGGACTCACCCACATTCTACCCAAACCTAGCCTCAGCACTAGAGAGCCACGAGATGGTAACTCAGGATATACTCCGAGAACTGGAAAAAGGTCGCTTCCAACAGAATTCCCAGGACGAAATACTCCCACCGGCCTTCACCGCTTCCCCGCTCAGCCTTACAGACAAAGCAGACAGGTCTAAGAGACGAATACACCACTTGTCATACCCGCCAGATGACCACACCTCTATCAATAGTCTAATACCCGAATACTATGGCACAGTGGAGTACAGCACAATCGACATGGCAACTGCAGCAATCCAGCACTTCGGATACGGTTGCTTGCTCATCAAGCGAGACTTCAAAAGTGCATTTAGGCATATTCCAATATCACCAACTGACACCCTACTACTCGGCTTCAAATGGCAAAGAAACTATTACTCCGAAGGATACCTCCCCTTTGGGCTCCGCACCGCCCCCTACCTTTTTAACCTCTTCGCAGAGGTGTTTCATTGGATCCTGGCCTCCCACTTGAAGAGCCAGGGAATGCATGCACAAGTAATACATTATCTAGACGACTTCCTTATAGTTCTCCCAGTCACGGAAGACCCTCCTCAATATGGTAGCAAGTTTGTGGAAATCTGCAGTGAGGTAGGCCTATCGATTAAGGAAGCCAAGAGCAAGGAGGGAACAGTTGCCAGCTTCGGGGGACTGGAACTCGACACCGCGAGAATGGTCATCCGCCTACCAACCGCTAAGTTAGTAAAGGCAAAGAATCTCGTTACAGCTGCACTCAATAAGGATGCGCTCACCCTAGCTGAAGTCCAGGTGCTTACCGGATATCTCAATTTCGTTTGCATTGTTACTCCACTTGGCAGAACCTTCTTGCGCCGACTATACAACATGCAGATATACTTTCCAGCAAGAGGAGGACAACGTCGAAGACGGATATCTAGCGAGGGCAATAAGGACCTGAAATGGTGGCTAGGCGCTCTTGGGATGGAACTGGAGCGGTCAATCAAGGCAGGAGAGAGAAACTATTTCGCTTTGGTCAGATACTGCTGGCGTGAAAGGGTTAGAGGCATTCTATATCGACTACCGTCACTCTGTAATAGATGAGAGAAAGCAGGGTACTATCCTAAATAGGCAGCGAGAACCACTACCCGGAGCAGCATTTTCTATCCCAATTCCCCGATACTTGCGCCAATTGAATGGGCACATTAACACAAAAGGGATGAGGGCGGTTGAACAAGCCCTACTATACTTGGGGAGACGATGGCAAGGGACAAAAGTCATCATGCATATCGACAACCAAGCAGTCGTTCATGCCTTGGACAATCAAACTATTCGGGGAGCTTCAATGAACGTATTACGCCGCTGCCTACTGCTAGCCACTGATTACGACCTAGAGATTGAGGCCAGATGGATTCCCACAAATGAGAATGCTCTCGCAGATGCACTCTCACGCTTCGACCATGAGAGAATAACTAACCCAGCCCCACAGTTAATACATCCCACCTCCAACCTCCGGGATCGTGGGTTCTTGACATACAGCAAACAGGACTCTCACAGATAGCAGCATACTATCTCTGGCGGGGGCTAGCACCAGCAACCAGATAAAATTACAGTATACCCAGGTCCCGCTTTGCCCTATTCTGTGCAAACTTTCCCACTACCGGCACGAGAATGGTTCCTGCTACCCCGCCAAAGTAATTTGGCTTATTGAATGGCTATTTACATTAGCCAGTACTGTTAAGGTGAAAACTATGAAGCTATACCTCTGTGGTATAAAGTCCTACCAACTCGACTTAGAAATTGAATGCACGGCATTCACAGACCCATGCTTAGAGCACACACTGCAAGGGATTAAGCGTGACCACCAAGAACCACAGCTCCGGGAACCAACACCGCTTACTCGCCCTGCCCTAATCGTTATATTGAACCAGCTAGAGCAATGGTACTATAATAATGTGGTTATCGGAGTAGCCTTCGCACTTGCATTTGCTGGCTTCCTCATGGTTGGGCAGTTTACTTACGGGCAGATTGACTTTGACTTGGGCCCAGCCTTCCGGAACTGGTTCCTAACCAAAAATATTATATGTTTGGCTATTGGTGGAGAGTCCATGAAATTAACCTTACCAGCTTCTAAAAGAGACCCATTTAGGCATGGAATCCAGTTGACAATCGTGGCTACTGATGACATAGGATGCCCAGTCATCGCTATGCAAAATCTGATCCAAAGGGATGCCCACCGGCCCCCACATGCTCCCCTATTCTGTATCGGTCAGCGAGAACAACAACCTTTCACACGAGAATATATGATACAAAAGCTACAACAACTCGCAATAGCTAGCGGCCTAGGATGAGCAGCCTGGAATGGGCATAGCTTTAGAAGAGGAGCAGCAACCTGGGCTGCCAAGGTTGGAATCCCAGAACCCCAAATCCAGATACTTGGACGATGGCGGTCAGACGCATACAAATCGTATATCGAGTACTCTAAGGAGGAATGGATCAGCCTTTCACAGCATTTTCAACAATCGATCTGGGCGGAAACCACCCAGTAAACGAGAGGACTCACCTGCCTGGACTTGGAATTTGGATGTTGGAAACCTCGATGGCAGGCGTTCCTAGGCAGGGCCATCCACGGAGGCTGCCTGCCTTGAAATGGGATATATCGGTTCCAACCATCCCGAGCGACTAGGGCAGCGATCCTTTCACCGACGCCTCCCCCAGTGGAACAATATTACCATACCACAAACTGCAGGATGCAGCTGCGGTCGGCGCATGTTAGATTACTTTAGAGTTTAGCAGTGTTTTTCCTTCTTTCATTCCATAATAGATATTATTCAATGTACATGTTTTGGGCTTCGGAAAATTAGTATTCGGCTAGGGCACAATGAGGTCTGATGCCCCAGGAGAACTGTTTTGGGTAATACACACTGGTGGACTCGACCACCACAACTTGTATTTAGCAGTGCTGGGTTCCTCCCTTTCTCTCTGAGTCTTTCTTGAGCACGGTTCTCTTAGACCACAAGATCCACTTGTGTGCAAAAATCGTGCTTCCTCCACCGCCGGTTTCCCCTGCGCACGATTAGCCTTCCATTTGACTGTTACTCTCACTACTCATGTTATCCTGCCCCGGACCGTTGGATGTGCCCGAAGTCATTATTTTCTGAGGTGGCAGATAAAACCCTATAATCTATTCCAGAAGAAGGCATTTTCGGTGGTCCAAACCTCAAGTCTCCTACCCAGTTCATTCATTCCAGTTGCTTGTTAGGTTTTAAGAATAGATATAGGGGCTCGGGGATCATAAGACATCACTCGTACATCCTCAAACGACATAGTCCACCACCTTCCAGGGCCGTCGCTTGCGATTCCCTGCGTTCCTGTTCTTTCTCCTATCATTGGGGGTCTTTTTCGTTAGGCTATGGCTGGGGGATATGTGATTTTAAAATATTTTTTTTGGCCAGAATGCGCGAAAGGTCCGAAAGTATTGAAAATTAGAGTTCGCAGTAACTGACTATAATTTCCATGGAACGACAAAGAGGGACAAAATTTAAAAAAAAAGTGAGTTAATATTGACAAGGCGAGAACATTAAGCCCGAGCGAGGAATGCCAATTGTAAAAGACCTTTAAAGTAGCTTTTGGGGACAGTAACGCTTCACCCGAATTCCTGGACAAGTCAAGGAATAGTCAATGCCATTGGGATTAGTCTGGGTATTGCTTTGCTCAGAGGAAGACAGTACTCGAATATGGGCTACTCGAGTATCAGGTTCTCCCTGTAAATAAATAGTCAATTCTAGCAGACTATTCCTAAATACTTTCGTACGGGGGCACGCGGGGTTAACCGGTTTGTTGGGAATCGCAGATCGCGCTCGGCATGCTCGGGTACTCGGATCATTGTTTCGCTTGTTCGGATAGAGGTTTTGGAGATGCGGTTCGGATTAACGCATCCGTGGAAGGAAAAGATGAATTTGTCGGAAGCAGGAGGGGATAGTTATCAGGGACGCAGCGGTTACTGTCCGGAGGCTACTGACAATGGATGTCTTTATGAAACATGTCATTTTCTTATTAGCATGGGTGAGTGGATATCTATGGTGATTGATCGAAAGATAAAAGGATGCTTTTATTGCGATTCATATATGGTCCTGTCTTTACTGTCTAGTTGGGAGGGCGAGGGGGTTGAATGGGGAATAAGGGAGCTTCCCCACTTATCCTAAAGTTGTGCGCTGAAAATCGGCGTCTTCTGCGATGCCCCACCGTACTAATTGTCGCGGTTTCGCCTTTTCATTGTCTTGTTTTGTGGTTGTTTCACCGTTTCAGAAGTTGTCACCCTTTAAAAAGCTTGATCTTATCCCAGCTAGATTGGTGGCTCTGGTACAAATACTACTCGCACTCGAGTACGCCTATAGTCTTGCACCCTCTCCGGCCACGTTGGTATAGGATAGTAGTCCGAAAACCTCGGCGATTGAAATCTGGCAAACGCTTGTTAAGCCTAGGGAAGCACAAATGATACATTTGTACTGTGCAATTAGCAATACTCGCTCCAAATGCTCACATCTTATGTTTCTACCCCTTCTCGCAGGGTTGGCTGGTTTCTTGGAGAAGGGTGGGGTTGGTGGAAGGTGACTTTTTCGGGCGGGGTTCAAACATGATCTTGGCACTGTTGAAGGCTTTGGAATATTTTCGCCAAGTTTATTCCCTACGTTCTCGACAATTTCAGATGATACAAGAGAATTATTTTCCCGTCTTCGACTCGGGGTGAAAAACATGGCTCCGCATCATAATATTTCTTTGGTCTCGTTATCATCGGGGTTAAGCACCAGCGTGCGTTCTCAAAAAAAAAAATTTTAATTTAATTTATAAGCCATGAGCTCACGAACAAGGAAGCGAGGTTAACCGTGCGAAAACAATATCCCTGGCACTTGTTTTTTTTTTTTTTTGTTAAATCCTAGAATCTATTTGCTTATAGGTGCAAACCTCCACTATAAGAGCACAGCTCGGCTAAAGCATGTATCCTAGATACAAGGGCACCTCTGCAATAACCGCCCCACACCCCCGATTTAGTCCTTAGACATGCTGGTCAAAAACCTCCTCCATAGGCCTAGGGGAAAACAAGCCAGCCCAAGTCCCTCTGGTATGGGACCAACCACACGTCCGCTCCCATGAAAGCTCCTTCTGCACGAAACAAAAAAAGCACAAAACAGGACCAGCAGGAGCCAACAAGAAAACCCACACCGTATTCTCTTGAAAAAGGAAAAACAAAGGAAACCCAACAAAAGAAACCACCTTGATAAAACATATTCCCCATTTTTCAGCCAGTCCAGCCTTGGCGAGCAGCTAGGAATATAGGGGAGAACCATGATCTGTTCGTTTTGTGTAGTGAAGGTAACCAACCCGGACGTGTCGGCCTCCAGAGGAGAGATCGCTTATGGCTGGTCGGACAGGAGCATGACCAGAGGCAGTGCAATACCAACCACACATTGCCGAGTAACCCAGATATTGGTAGAGTAGCAAACCTGACCGAGTAAAAACCCAAGAAAGGCAGGGAAGTATTCGAAACCTCACACAGCTTAGCCGAAATGGCCACCATGGAGGGAGGAAAAAGGCGGTGAACCACAGTCTGGTGAACAGGAGCAAAGCCCAGTACCAGAGAGCGTGTATTTCGTTGAGCCTCACAATGAGTTTTGAGTGTCCAAGCCTATGAAGCTATCAAGTTCAGTGAGGAAGCGGGATCGTGAGGCATTTCGTAGAGTTTTACCCCACTCCACCTTCCTAAACAGGAAGGCGAAATTTGGGGTCAGGAAAATAGCGGACAAGAGGCTTGATATCCCTGGCACTTGTATGGTACGGTACTTGTACGAGCACGAACAAGTTATTTTTATGTTCCCAATTTGCAACGCTAAAAGGTTGTCGCGGTGCTCAAGCGCTCATAAGTGGCTTATCATAGGGAAATTGGTTGCCGTGGTAATATGAATGCACCTCTGGTCAATAACATTAAGCACCAGCTGAACTCTCAGAATTGCGGTTGACTTCTCAAAGCGTACTCTACCCGTATGATACTTTCACCCGAGTACCGTAATACCACTATCATCCGACTACCGTAAACTCTCGATAAATCCATCATCGCTGTTCTCAGCAATCTCAGTCAAAGCACCCCGAGAGGGAATAGTGCTTCCCGGGCGCGATATACAAGCATCATAGCTTAGGTCAACGGAACTTGATTGATCTTATTAACCGGTATTTGCAATTCTTTTAATCTCCTTGGCTTACCTTGTTGTGGCTTAGTACGGTACAAGTACTGTACAGTACAGTACTTGTAATTCCCATCGCGTAGACCCCGCTATATTGGTGCCAAGCCACTGATCTATCATGCAATACGATAGTGAATTTATCGAGAGTTTACGGTCAGCGGTACAGTATCATATAGGATATCGGTTGCCTGTGTTTGAAAGCAAGCGACCTGACCGCGAGTGTGGGGTTTACCCGCGAAAACAATTCGTCTGTCCGGTCTATCATACTTGATATGACTGGGTTACCTTGTAATATTGGCCCATTTTTTGCGGGCCTACGGTTTCCCCCAAATTGTCATTTAAGTTATTAATGAATTCTATATCCTGTATCGAGTCTACCGCGAACTTCATAACTCACTGTCTGGTTGTGGGACAGTCGCTAATGCTTATTGGTACAAGTAAAATGATAACCCTCAGCCCAAGAGGTGGTCCCCCTACACGCGCTTGTTGAGGCTGAAATGGATGACACCAGCCACTCGAGTAACTTTGCCGATACCGGTAGCCCATCAGAAGAATGGGCGCAGAACCACGTGATTGGTTTTGATGGGTGCACTTCACCTCCGAGCCTCAGCTTAACGCGCAGATCGCGGTGTACCTTCATCCTGCCCAACGATTTTCATCTCCACTAAGCACATTACCAGAACTCTCGCCCCTTTTATCATTGTATCCGAAATATATCGGATTATTCTTTACATCCTTCCTTAGGTTTGACCCTCACTATTGATGCAGATCCCACTCGTATCTGACAGGTGTTGGTGTGCTGAAAGCAAATTAGTCTCCCGGTTCAAGTGAAAAACTATCACCAAGGTCGGAAAGAAAGAAAGGAAAACAGTACAAGTCAAAGAATAGGTGTACGAACTGAGTAAGTGTGCCCCCTGCGTTGAGAGCAATCTGGGTCCGAGCAAGCGTCCCCAGGAACAAATGCTAGAACTAAGGATTTATAGTACTTGTACCAAACGTCGGAGCCCTAGCAAGAACAACCCCCGATTGTGCCCAAGGCCGCCGACCCGAGCACTCTGAAGAAGCAATCGAAAAATAGCCTCCCTAATAGGTGAGAGGTTTTGTTTTCTGGACGACCGCGACGACAAGTTTAGCCCAAGCCAAGAGTTCGGTTCGCTCACCACAAGAGAGGGAATATCATACTTGAGCCGCAAAATCCGCAACTGCAAATAATAGCTCGGAGGGCGCACTGGAGATTAGAAATTATGCGCCGGTTTATGTGGGCAGCCGTGCAGAAGATACTGGGCACTGATCAGACGGATAGCTTAGGGGGTATTGCTGACCGGGCTTTCGCACTCTACGATCAGGGAAAGTACGACGAGGCCGAGATTGTGTATCGCCGTGCTTTGGCAGGCATGGAGAAAGCGCTAGGGCTAGGTCACCGAGATACCTTACGGAGTGGGAATAATCTTGGTGGGGCGTTGCATTGTCAGGGAAAGTACGATGAGGCCGAGCTTATGCATCGACGTGCATTGGCAGGAAGAGAGAAAGCGCTCGGGCTAGATCGTCTAGACACCTTAGAGAGTGCCTATAATCTCGGTGCGACACTGCATTGTCAGGGAAAGTACGACGAGGCCGAGATTATGCATCGACGTGCATTGGCAGGCAGAGAGAAAACGCTCGGACCGGATCATCGAGATACCTTAGAGAGTCTCCATAATCTTGGTGCGACACTGCATTGTCAGGGAAAGTACGACGAGGCAGAGAGTATGCATCGACGTGCACTAACGGTCAGAGAGGAAACACTCGGATTGGATCATCGAGATACCTTACGGAGTGTGGATCATCTCGGTGCTGCGTTGCATTGTCGAGAAAAGTACAGCGAGGCGGAGATTATGCATCGACGTGCATTGGCGGGCAGAGAGAAAACTCTCGGACTAGATCATCGAGATACCTTACAGAGTGTGAATAATCTCGGCGGGGCGTTGCATTGTTTGGAGGAATACGATGAGGCAGACATTTTGCATCGACGTGCATCGGCGGGCAGAGAGAAAACGCTCGGACTAGATCATCAAGATACCTTGGGGAGTGTCTATAATCATGGTCTAACTCTGCATAGTCAAGGAAAGTACGACGAGGCAGAGATTATGCATCGACGTGCATTGGAAGGCAGAGAGAAAACCCTTGGACTAGATCACCGAGATACCTTAAAGAGTGTCTACGATCTCGGCGCGGCGCTGCAGTGTCAGGGAAAGTACGACGAGGCAGAGATTATGCATCGACTTGCGCTGGCAGGCAGGGAGAAAACTCTCGGACCGGATCATCGAGATACCTTAGAGAGTGTCTATAATCTTGGTGTGATGTTGCATTGTCAAGGGAAGAACGGCGAGGCAGAAGTTATGTATCGATGTGCATTAGCGGGCAGGGAGAAAACACTCGGGCTATATCATCGAGATACCGTCGAGAGTATAAACAATCTTGGTGCGACGTTGCATAGTCAGGAAAGGCACGTCGAGGCCGAGATTATGTATCGACGTGCATTGGCAAGAAGAGAGAAAACCCTTGGGCTAGATCATCTTGATACCTTAGCAAGTGTCAATAATCTCGGTACGGCTCTACATAGTCAAAGAAAGTACGACGAGGCCGAGATTATGCATCGACGTGCATTGGTAGGCAGTGAGAAAACGCTCGGGCCAGATCATCACGATACCTTAAGGAGTGCGAGTAATCTCGGTGTGACGCTGCATTGTCAAGAGAAGTACGACAAAGCGGAGGTTATGCATCGACGTGCATTGGCGGGCAGTGAGAAAACGCTCGGGCTAGATCATCGAGATACTTTAGCCAGTGTCAATAATCTTGGCGCGGCGTTGCATGGTCGAGAAAGGTACGACGAGGCAGAGATTATGTATCGCCGTGCAATCCTGGGCAGAGGGAAAACCCTAGGACTAGATCATCAAGATACCTTAGAGAGTGTAGATAATCTTGGTCTGACTCTGCATAGTCGAGGAAGGTACGACGAGGCCGAGATTTATACATCAAGGTGCACAGGCAAACCGCGGGGAAGCGCTTGGACTAGATAATCGAGATACTTTATAGAGTGTCTATAATCTCGGTGCGGCTTTGCATAGTCAAGAAAAGTGCGACGAGGGGCAGACAGAAAACCCTAAGGCCAGACCGTCAGGATACCTTTTATGGCTATCCTAGCGGGGGGAAATATTCCGGCGGACAAAAAATAGGGGGCGTAAAAACGAATGGCTGATAGACCAAGTACAAATGACTGGGTGGGGAGAGAAGGAGCGGATGGTGAACGAAAACAACTAAGTTAACAAAGGAAAACATGCCGCCTTTTATCCTTCCTAGACCATACAGATCCTTTACTGCATACTTCCAGAATATACCAGATCCTTTATCACCTTCCAATTTGTTGGACGGAAATCTTTTCGGCCGCTCACCGCTCTCACCGGCATTCTCAACAACCCTAACCCAAATACGCAGACCAGGGGGTTCTGAATATGTTGACTAAGCAAACCCTAACCCTCTCAACCCACATACAACCTCTAGAGCAGACCTCGATTATTATGTTTGACCAACGATTAGTCCTACACATCAAGCGACATCAAACATCACTTGCGACAACACTTGCGACAACACCTTTTTGAAGGCAGTACCCCCATCATGTGGGGATACCATGGACCAGCATATCTTCAGTCATATTAATACCCTCGGAGAGAACTTATCCTCGGTCAAATTTGAGGCCGGAACAGCCAAATGGGTGGTGATAAGGTTGAACGTGAGGAAGAACACGGCATGCGCTGGAAGTATGTGGGAAAGGATCTGGATGATCCAGAGAAGGATAAAAGGCAGCCTGTTTTCCCTTTGTTAATTATTTTCGCTCATCATCTAATTTGTCTCTCCGCTGTCACCTCTGTTTGGGTCAATCAGTCTTTTGTCCTTTTTCGTTTCCTATATTTTTTCTTTGCGAGAATACTTCTCCAGTTATGATAGGATATCCAAATGCGATCGCTATATTGCACAAATTGTCCAGCCTACGATCCGGACAAGTGTGCAGACCGCTGTCCGTAAACCTCGTTGTTGAAAACATTTCGGTAAACCCCGATTGCTGTGTCATTGCCCATTCTTCTGATGTTCCGTCGATGATGGGAGTGTATGACTAGAGGTACAATCTGACCGAGGGTATTTCCACATGGTAGGGGTATTTCCCTCAAAAGAGATGTCGGATGTATTGTTGCAGGTGGTGTTTGAGATGGAGGACTAGCTGTCACCGCAAGAATTCGAATAATTGGACATTGTGCTATTTATGATAGCCCAAAATCCCCCCGTGACTGGTTACACGAATTGGTTTAGGGTTTACATTCTTGGCATGCGGGTAGATGAGGTTTCTAAATCTCGTGTTTCTGCCTAGAGCTTCGGTCGCCTTCGGTTTTAAAAAGCTGAAAGCGGAAAACAGGAGTTGTACTGTACCGTGCTACGATACTATATCGAGTTATCATACAGGAGAGGCAGGAGAGATATCGATAGTCGAACACAAAATGAGGTTGCCAGTTTTGAGCGGCACTACTGTGTTAACGGTTCCGATAGTAGTGCGGCTCTGCCACACGCTGCCGACCATTCCGTCCTAGCGCATTCTGAGTTTTTCCCGCCTCATCGACATACAGTACTGTACTCGGGTACCGTAGTGTTTTTTTAGTCTCATTAAGCACAGGTTGTCGGTTTAGAACGACGATTGACCTATTAAAGCATACTTTCCTCGAGTGCTACCTCAATCTATCCGACCATAGGGTATTAGTCGCCCATGTTTGAAAGAAAGGATTGCGAGCGAAATAATTCCTTCTGCCTAGTGTACTTAGTATAATATGACCGAGTTACCTTAAAATCTTGGGCGATTTTGCAAGCCTAAAGATTTCCCCAGATTGTCACTTTGTATCGAGTCTGATATACTGTGCGGGTATTTGGAATCGGTCGCGACCGATTGCAAGCTTCTCAACTCACCACCAAATTGTGAGACACGAGTACATAGTTATAGTCTCCGATATTCATTAGTGGGAAGAGATGTCCCTCTCTCCAAGAGGCAGTCCCATCGTTCAATGGATTGAATACTTCTACCAGAGCCTGCCGAGGCTGGAACCGGCGCCCCAAGCACTCCAGTAACTGTAAAGACTTGAGTATCATACGTACTTGTACTTGTACTCGTAGAAGAAAAACGTGCAAGGCCGTGGGAATTCCCCTTTTTGGCTAAGCCCGGGGAGAACACCGGAAAGTCGGCCTCTCAGCTGAGACAAACAAAAGGAATGTACTGTACAGTACACGGCGCCAACTGTGCGACTTCCTAGCACATTTTTGAGGTAACACATCAGAAGAATAGGAGGAGAGCCACCCGATTAGGTTTGAGCATTCACTCCACCTCTCAGCCTCAGCCTACCGGTAAATTATTGTGTTGAGTGCGGTCTGTCTTTATCCTAGTCTACAATCCTCACATCCGCTAATCTTCATCACTAGAATTTTCTCTCCTCCCATTATTATATGCGAAATATCTCGGATTCTTTGTTACACCCTATCGTAGGTTCCATCCTCGCTGTTAATGCAGATCCCACTCGTATCTAACGTTGGGTATGTTTCAAGCCGATTAAACTCCCGGTTCAGGTGAAAAGCTATCGGAAAGATCGGAAAGAGGTTGGGAAAGAAACAGAACAGCACAAGTCGGGGATAGGTGTACAAACTGAGTAGGGGTACCCCCTCACTCAGAGTAATCTTGGGTCCTAGCTAGCGTCCCTAGGAACAATCGCTAAAGCTGACGGTTTATAGTACCAAACTTCAGAGCTCTAGCAAGAACGGGTTCCCGATCGTGCCCAAGGTCGACTCGGGTATTTTTAGAGGGGCAGGCCAAAAAGCTACCGCCTTAATAGACGAGGGAATTTATTCTCAGGACGACCGCGACGACAGGTTCAGCTCAAGCCAAGGGTTCGGTTCGCTCACCGCATGACCAGGGAAAGCGCGGCGGAACCGAGACTATGTATCGACGTCCTTTACCAGGCATGGAGAAAGCGCTCGGGCTAGATCACCGAGATACCTTACAGAATGTGGATCATCGCGGGGCGGCATTGCATTGTCAGGAAAAGTGCGACGAGGCCGAGATAATCCATCGACGTACATTGGCGGGCATGGAGACAGCGCTCGGACTAGCTCATCGAGATACCTTACAGGTTGTAAATATTCTCGGTGGGGCGTTTCATTGTCAGGGAAAGTATAACGAAGCCGAGATTATGCATCGGCGTGCATGGGCGGGCAGAGAGAAAACCCTTGGGCTAGATCATCGAGATACCTTACAGAGTATGGATCATCTCGGTGTGGCATTGCATCGTCAGGAAAAGTACAACGAGGCGGAGATTATGCATCGGCGTGCACTCGCAAGCAGAGAGAGAACGCTCGGACTATATCATCGAGATACCTTACAGAGTCTATATAATCTCGGTCCGACACTGCAGAGTCAAGGAAAGTACGACCAAGCAGAGATTATGCATCGGCGTGCATTGGTAGGCGCAGAGAAAGCACTCGGGTTGGATCATCGAGATACCTTACAGATTGTAAATGATCTCGGTAGGGCGTTACATTGTCAGGGAAAGTACGATAAGGCAGACATTATGCATCGACGTGCATTGGTGGGCAGAGGGGAAACCCTAGGGCTGGATCATCAAGATACCTTGGAGAGTATCGACAATCTTGGTACGAATCTGCATATGCAAGGAAAGCGCGACGAGGCCGAGATTATGCATCGACGTGCATTGGCGGGCAGAGAGAAGACGCTTGGGTTAGATCATCGAGACACCCTAATAAGTGTCTATAATCTCGGCGTGGCGTTACATAGTCAAGAAAAGTACAGCGAGGCAGAGATTATGCATCGACGTGCACTGGCAGGCATGGAGAAAACCCTCGGGCTAGATCATCAAGATACCTTAGCGAGTGTCAATAATCTCGGCGCGACGTTGTATCGTCGGGGAAAGTACGACGAGGCTGAGATTATACATCGACGTGCATTGGTAAGCATGGAGAAAACGCTCGGGCTAGATCATCGCGACACCTTACACAGTGTGCACAATCTCGGTATGTCGTTGCGTTGTCAGGAGAAGTACCGTGAGGCAGAGATTCTGCAGCGACGTGCATTGGCGGGCAGAGAGAAGACGCTGGGGCTAGATCATCGAGACACCCTAATAAGTATCTGTAATCTCGGTGTGGCGTTACATGGTCAAGAAAAGTACAGCGAGGCAGAGATTATGCACCGCCGCGCATTGGCAGGCATGGAGAAAACGCTCGGGCTACATCATCGAGATACCTTACAGAGTGCGAACAATCTCGGTATGGCGCTACGTTGTCAGGAGAAGTATAGTGAGGCCGAGATTATGCTTCGACGTGCATTGGCGGGTAGAGAGAAAACCCTTGGGCTAGATCACCAAGAGACCTTGGAGAGTATCGACAATCTTGGCACGAATATGCATAGGCAAGGAAGGCGCGACGAGGCCGAGATTATGCATCGACATGCATTGGCCGGCAGAGAGAAAACGCTTGGGTTAAATCATCGAGATACCTTAGCGAGTGTCAATAATCTCGGCACGACTTTGCGTAGTCAAGGAAAGTACAACGAGGCTGAGATTATGTACCTACGTGCATTGGCGGGCAGAGAGAAAACACTCGGGCTAGATCATCGAGATACTTTACAGAGCGTTAGAGACCTAGGTGTTGCGCTGTACTGTCAGGAAAAGTACGACGAAGCGGAGATTATGCATCGACGTGCCTTCACGGGACGAGAGAAAATGCTCGGGATAGATCACCGAGACAGCTTACAGAGTGCCAAATATCCAGGTGCGTTACTGCATGATCAGAAAAAGAATCAACTGGATATTATGCATCGACACGCGACACAAAGTGGGGAGAACGCGCTTGGACCACATCACCCAGATGTCCTACCAGGTGTTGTCGGACTAGCTGTGATGCTTCTTGCAGAGAACAAGTACGAAGAAGCTGAGATCATCTATCGATATACCCTAAAGGCCATGGACAAGGCTCTAGGACCAGATCATCCTGACGCCCTCAACAGCTTGAATACGCTTGGCGAAGCACTGCTTGGTCTGGGAAGGTATGACGAAGCGGAGGCTATGTGTCGACGTGAATTCGCGGGCAGAGAGAAAGCTCTGGGAGTAGACCACGCAGCTACCCTTACAAGCGCCGATAACCTTGGTCGGACACTGTATCATCAGAGAAAGTACGAAGAGGCGGAGGTGATGTTTCAATCTGTGCAGGCGGGCAGAAAAAAAGTCCTTGGACTATACCATCCAGATACCCTACTGAGCGTCCTTCGCCTAGGTGTGACGCTACTTGATCGGAGAAAGTATGGGGAAGCTGAGATCATGTATCGACATGCCTTGGAGGGTATGGAGCAAGCTCTAGGGCCCGATCATCCAGAGGTCCTTGACAGCATGAATACGTTAGGCGAGACGCTACTTGATCTGAAAAAGTATAGCGAAGCGGAAGCTATGTGTCGACGTGCCCTGGTAGGCAGAGAGAACATCCTTGGACCAGATCATCGAGATACCCTTCTAAGTCTCAATAATCTTGGCCTGGCACTACGTAAACAGAATAAGTACCACGAAGCGGAGATTAGTTATCGCTGCGCGATGATGGGTACAGAGAAGACGCTTGGGCCTGACCACCGGGATACCCTAATGTGCATCTATAACCTGGCTGGGGCATTGCACCAACAAAGAAAGTATGACGAGGCGGAGATGATGCATCGGCGTGCGCTTGCAGGGCGAGAGAAGATTCTCGGGCTAAGTCATCGACACACCCTTCGTAGTCTCGTCAGGCTGGGCGCGGTGCTGTACGAGAAGAGAAAATACGAGGAAGCAGAGATTATTTATCGACGAGCAGTCGCGGAGGCAGAGAGAGCTCTAGGGCGGGGCCATCCTACGACCCAAAAAGCTTTTAGCCACCTCTCGGTGTTTCTCTATGTTCGGGCGCCGGCGAGCGTCCTTGACGAGGCATCATGACGGAGGTGGGGGGTTTAGGTTTACTATGGATGAGATTATGTTCGCTATTCCTCACTTATATCTTCTAGTTTTTTTGTTTTTTCTTCGAAATATCTAATTTTTTTTTACACTGGGGTTCCTTTCTCGCTTCTTAGTGAAGGTTTTGGATGCTTTTTTTTGGGAGTTAAATTAGCTTATTATTCCATTAGATCATGACCCTTGTTTATTCTGACCGGCCTGCCAATAGTCCAACGGACTAGCCGGATCCAATAGCTCCTACGGTTTTTTTTCACAGCATCTACCTTAGTTAGGGGTCGAGGGGCGCATGGGTAAAGTGGTGCTCTCCCACTCAATTATGAAATAGCACCCAGTATATGAACGAGCCTTCTGCAACATCCAACGTTCCTCGAGTGGACTCAGGTATATGCTACATCTCACCGCGAAAGGGAATAGACCTTCCAGGAAAGTGTACTAGGGTCAAGCACAAGCGCAAATATCGCAATTAAAGCATCGCACTCCGCCTAACATTTTACGTGATCCATAACAGTAGCCAATAGCGTCCATGCACTTTCGCTGTCTCGGATCTCGATAATCCGAATATCATACCTCGCCGTTTCGCACGAATCTCTGTAAACTCTAAATTTCTTTCTACGAAAGAAAACCTGACCCGTTGTCCGGGATGCCTCGTTGTGCCGGACGGATTCTCCGTATTCTGGCCGGCGGGGTAGTGAGGTCCGACCGTAGTATAAAATTAATTCTATGCTCGAGTAAACAACGCAAGACAGCTCCCTCGGGGGAGAGATATATGTTACATTTCTGCGACTAAACCACAGGGAGCCATGCCCTAGGATTACCAACGCAATATACCCTCTTCGATGAACCTGCGATCCCATCTTCCACATTACCTACTGAAAAAAAAAAAAGTAAAAAAAGTAAAAAAATCCAATTATGCTATTCAGGCTCTAAGGCCCGTGGTGCCGCCGAGGGGCGCACAGTTGCACCCCACTATCGCGGACGGCCAAAACCCGAAGAATCAGTTCGGCGCAGCGAGGGATCCGGGACAACCGGTCAGGCATTTGTACGATATCAGAGAAAGAAATTCGGAGTTCGCGGAGATTCATACTAGACAGCGAGGGGTGACTGTACTCATTCCGCGCATATGTTCCCTACTTCCCCAAAACAGATATATCAAAGATGGGATGATATTGCTTCCCCTCCCCTTCAAACATCCCACCCCCATGATTCCCTGCACTGAACGAGACGTTACAGGTGTGATCACGGGAGCTCACTCGGACCGTTCACTGCCGTGGTTCTTCCTCGGGCTTGAGATACATTTGGGTGGCGCAGCCACTTGGCGGCGGCATTCGTGATCTGAGACCCGTTAATTTCGATTGCGCAGTGTGGCACAAGCGGTGGAGAAGATGGTGGGATCGTGGGTTGCCTTGAGCGCTGCCAACGATGAACACCCGGGGGGGGGCTGTTGATGGTAGACTTATTCGTGTCTCCGGAACAACAATCGGCACCTCTTTTTGAATAGCCCCCTTTCACTCAGAAAAAGTATAGAGTTCGGGGTGGTTGAAAGGTTATGCTAGTGGCACAAGATAACCTTATCCTGTGGGAGTGGTCATCTCACACATATGGCGACGGCTCTTACAAGGAATTAGATGTCCTCCTCCCTAGCCACCAAATTTGCTTGATATGAAGGAAATTGAAGCATCCTATAACTACATGAAGGATTCTATGGCGCAATATATTTTATTTGTAGTAGTGAGGAAACCAAGCAGTATGCAATACTCGATAGGCCTGTCTAGTCCCATGGCCGAAAAATGTTGCTATCAAGGTCCGTGATGTTGTCGCTCTCCGTATTTGGTAATTTGATTATGGATACCCTGGCACCGCCGAACCGGGATAGGGGCGGTTTATGTACTCCCTTACATAGCAGCTTCAACATTATACCTTTTATCGGTCCATGGGGGCAGTTCCAGGAGAGGAGCCAATTCTTGGCTATGGGCACGGGTACAGTACTCGATAGACGATTTCCTTTTCTTGTCAACGAGTCCAACTCATTTTGAGTCAGCATGGGTTAACAGATTTTTAAACTTCGACTCAATCGGAAAAGAAACCCATGAGAGACAGAGAAGTATGTTTTTATGTATTTTTGACGAATTCTGAAAAATTGTCCAGGACAGCGAGGAATTCGGGAGACTGAAATCCCGTACGACGGGGTTTGGCTACAATTGCGCGACGTTGACGATGGTTAAGAGGGGGTGTGACGGGGCAAGAAAGCCTATCAGGTGATAAGGGCTCACTCCCCGCTCCAGGAAACTCGTATGATATCATAATTATCATAACGATGGCTAGGGTTGGTCTCGGTAGAGTTGTAAAGGGAATAGTAGGCACCCCGCTGACCTGGCTCAAGTTCCTCGGAGGCGGGGACTAAGGTGCCCTATTTTTGGAAATCACCAGCTGCTACTATAGGCTTAGCTGTAAAGGGAACCAAAAATGGATAAAAACGGCATAGCAGATTGTAGAGTCGATGGGCTCCGCATATTAAGTATGATACGGTCCAAGGCCACCCAATAATATAGGAAACCAGGGCGATGTTCTGTCATCAAAACCAAATCTGGGACTATGAGTGCTCAACGGCAAAGAATTTTAAACAGAGATATCGGATCACCTCCCACATCGAATCAAGAAGTACGAAACCACGCCAACTACAGCGGGTTGGGGGGTTTTAACTTGAATTCAAACCCGGAAAAGACTTATACCTCCTTCAACCGCATTATCTTGAAATTGACGAAATTTTCTGGGTTGTCTAAGAGGGGGGACGGACATGCGCGGGCAAAGCCAAACCTGTCTGAGCACCTGAGGAGCTGGAGTGATCAAATTCCGAAGGAAAACTCTTATGGTGCTCAAGCATCAATCAAGTAGGTTCTAGTTATTTGATATAGCAGATTAAATTTGTGTAGGGATTGGGACGGACATCTAAAGAATCAATTCGGATTCATTGGCGAGCATTATTCGTTACACCGGTGGAATTTATATGAGGGCTCGGGATCCCGGCCTATCCCTTCTCGGAAGCAGTATTTCGGCGCAAAGCGGCCTAGTATAATAGGGTGCGACTTATTTGTGAAGAAATTGTGTGTTGTCAGCAGCCATGGCTCGAATTTCTCCAGCAATGCTACTATCGCAGCGCCTTGAATTAGCAGTGAGCGCAGATACCTTCCAAGGCTGTATATTATTCGTTTAGGGAACCGAGATTTCCCATATCGGTACTTAATTCCCATACTTCTCCGCAGATATTCCCCCGGCCTAATTGCTTTCAAACGCTCACCCTACTGTTGGGAATGCCCTCTGTTCTGATTGGAGTATCATATACCACTCTCGGGGAGTTTTGGCTGAGTAGATATTTGTTGGTATATAGAAAAAAAATCATGCTCTAATGTTTTCAGCGGTTCTATGGATAGTTTTTATTTTTTTTGTGAATGTTCGCAGGTGTAATATCATGACGGTAAATCTGCAGTTGTTGCCGTAAAATTGCATATGCCCCCTCACTTTTTTCGGTCCCACTTATATTGTGCTTGAAGCTGTGTACGGTGCATATGTGACCCCGCTTTGTTTGGTTCGATCCAAGCATCCCAATGGTCTAACGCCGGTCGCAAATGAGGAAACCTTACCTAGGTTCACGCCGGATCGGTTGGGTATATCCACGGGAAGGTGGGGGAGGGGTTGGGAAAGTAGACTGGATGAAGGCTAGACTGTGGTGGAATCAGGCTCTATTATACGATACTAAACTAGTCACCTACACGCCCGTAATGGAAAGCCACTACCTCGAAGATGTTTCCATGGCCCTAGGGTTGATAATAAGAAATACCGGGCCAACCTGCTTACGACGGCGTATAGCTCGGGCATGTGCAACCTGTCATGTCCCGGGGCAAGAAAACCTTACCCACCTTCCGGGAATTGACTTATCGCATTGTTCCTGACTGAGCGTGCCCACGAGAAAAAGGAATTACTGCAAAGCAGGAGTGAGATTGCCGAGTACTCAGGTGGACTTGGATTGGAGGAGTTCTATATGAAATCGGTAATGTCTCACCGAACTAGAGAAAATTCATGACAAGTGATACCATATGGGTACGCCAACCAGTGGGCTTGTGTTAGTGTCTTGCATAAATTATCGCGATGTGCACATTTTCCTCCACGCCTCATCCCTCATCGGGAGGGCCATTCGGTAATCCCGTGGGTTCAGATTGTTGTTTCCAACGGTATTGATACGGAGAGCACCAAGGATTGAAGCATTTGTCTGGTTTGTTGGGTATCCGGCTTAAAACCACCCCGTCCGACCAAGAACCCGGGTTAACAGACGAAGCTGGGAGGACCTGGTTTACAGGGAGGGAAGGTAGTTTGGATCTCTGGGTGGAGAGTCGGTTGGGTTTGTGTGAATCATAAGATACCCAGAGGAACAATGATGGGGAGAAGCGAGCACCATATGTGAAAGTCAAGAAGTACTTGTAGTCGGGGTGTTTGGACGAGTTCTTCCCCCTATTGCTGGGAATGTCATCCTCGAATGGTTACACCAATAGGTTCAGGGTTTACGTTCTTGGCATACCGGCATGGTAACATCTCATCATCAGAGATGAGGTTTCTCAACCACCGGTGCCTGCTATGTGCTTCGGGTGCCTGGCCGTCTTCGGTTTTCGAAAGAGCTCCGAGTAGGAAACATGAGTTGCACCTTTCTACTATACTGCAGTTACTCTAGGGTATTAAATTTATACTCGTACAGGGAATCCCGGAGCGATATGGACAGTTGAGCACAAAATAAGGTTCTAAGTCATGAGCCGAAGTGCCTGGTGCTAGTGCGGCTCCGCAACACGCTACCAACCATCCAAGCACTCGCTTAAATTAGCCTACCGATATGGTATATATCAGAACAACGGGCTCATAATCACGTGATTGGTTTAAGGGATGCACTTCTTCAGGTCTCAGCCTCATGCCTAACGCCGGGTGCGGTCTATCTTCGCACTAACCAACGATCACCATACCCACTAAGCTCGTTGCCGGGATTCCGCCCTCTCCTATTATTGTATGCGGAATATCTCGGATCACTTTTTACATTCTACCACAGGTTTGATCCTCGCTATTAACGCATATCCCACTCGTATCTGACTCTGGGTGCTGGCATGTTGCAAGCGAATGACAGTAGACTCCAGGTTCAGGTGGAAAACTACCGCGAAAGTCAGAAAGAAGCTGGGAAGAAAACAAAACAGTACAAGTCACAGTTTAAGTGTACGAACTGAATAAGTGTAGTCCCTGCACTGTGAGTAATCTTGGGTTTCACCTTGTATTCTCAGGAACAATCGTTAAAACTAACACTTTAAAGTACCAAACATCAAAGCTCTAGCGAGAATAATTCCTGATCGTCCCGGGGCCTGCTCAAGTATTTTAGGGAAGCAGGCCAAAATCCGCCCCCTAATAGAGGAGGAAGTTCCCTTTCCGGACCACCGCGACAACAAGTCCAGTTCAAGCCAGGAGTCCGGTTCACTTGTCGTAGTGGAGGGGAGACCTGGGCCGCAAAATCCCCATATCCAAACAATAGCTCAAAGGGCGTACTGGAGATTAGAAATTATGCGTCGGTTTATGCGGGTAGGAGTGCGGAAAATACTAGGCTCAGTTCATCTGGATAGCTTAAGGGGCGTTGATGACCGGGGCTTAGCACTCTATGATCAGGGAAGGTATGACGAGGCAGAGATCGTGTATCGACGTGCATTGGCAGAAAGAGAGAAAACACTCGGGTTGGATCATCAAGACACCTTACAGAGTGTGAATAATCTCGGTGCGGTATTGCATTCCCAGGAAAAGTACGACGAAGCAGAGATCCTGCATCGGCGCGCATTAGCAGGCATGGAGAAAGCACTCGGGCTAGATCATCGAGATACCTTACACAGTGTTCGTGAACTAGGTATGGCGCTGCATTGCCAGGAAAAGTACGACGAGGCCGAGAATATGCATCGACGTGCACTAGCGAGCAGAGAGAAAACGCTCGGGCCAGATCACCGAGATACGCTAGAGAGTGTTAACAATCTCGGTGCGACTCTGCGTAGTCAAGGAAAATACGACGAGGCTGAGATTATGCATCGGCGTGCACTGGCGGGCAGAGAGAAAAAGCTCGGACGAGATCATCGAGAGACCTTGCGGAGTGTCAATAATCTCGGTGGGACGTTGCATTATCAAGAAAAGTACGACGAAGCCGAGATTATGTATCGGCGTGCATTGGCAGGCAGAGTGAAAACCCTCGCCCCAGATCATCAAGACACCTTGAAGAGCACCGAGAACCTCGGTACGACTCTGCATAGGCGCGGAAAGCACGACGAGGCTGAGATTATGCATCGACGTGCATTGGCCGGCAGGGAGAAAACTCTCGGATTAGATCATCGAGATACCTTAGAGAGTGCCAATAGTCTCGGTACGACTTTGCGTAGTCAAGGAAAGTACAACGAAGCTGAGATTATGTACCTGCGTGCATTGGCGGGTAGAGAGAAAACGCTCGGGCAGGAACATCGAGATACTTTACAGAGTGTTAGAGATCTAGGCGTGGCGCTGTATCGTCAGGAAAAGTACGATGAAGCGGAGGTTATGCATCGACGTGCCTTTGCAGGACAAGAGAACAGATTTAGGTTAGATCATCGGGATAGCTTACAAAGTGCCGAAAATCCGGGTTCGGTTTTGCCAGATCAGAAAAAGAACAAAGTGGAAATTATGCATCGACACGTAGCGCAAGGTAGGGAGAACGCACTTGGACCACCCCACCCAGACGTCTTACTAGGTGTTGTTGGACTAGCTGTGGCGCTTCTTTCTGAGGGAAAGTATGAAGAGGCTAAGCTCATGTATCGACATGCCCTAATGGCTATGGAAAAGTCTCTGGGGCCTGATCATCCAGATGTCCTCGACAGCACGAATATGCTCGGAGAAACACTGCTCGAACTGGAAAGGTATTACGAAGCGGAGGCCATGTGGCGATGCGCATTGGCGAGTAGAGAGAAAACTCTAGGAGTGGATCATGCAGCTACCCTTACAAGCGCCGATAGCCTTGGTCGGACACTGTATCATCAGAGAAAGTACGAAGAGGCTGAGAGGGTGTTTCAATCTGTGCAGGCGGGCAGAAAAAAAGTGCTCGGACTGTACCATCCAGATACTCTACTGAGTGTCCTTCGCCTAGGTGTGACGCTACTTGATCGGAGAAAGTATGCGGAAGCTGAGATCATGTATCGGCATGCCCTAGAGGGTATGGAGCAAGCTCTAGGGCCCGATCACCCAGAGGTCCTTGACAGCATGAATACGTTAGGCGAGACGCTACTTGATCTGAAAAAGTATGGTGAAGCGGAAGCTATGTGTCGGCGTGCCTCGGCAGGTAGAGAGAACACCCTTGGACCAGATCATCGAGATACCCTTCTAAGTCTCAATAATCTTGGCCTGGCACTACGTAAACAGAATAAGCACCACGAAGCGGAGATTAGTTATCGCCGTGCGATGATGGGTACGGAGAGGACGCTTGGGCTGGACCACCGGGATACCCTAATGTGTATCTATAACCTGGCTGGAGCGTTGCACAAACAGAGAAAGTATGACGAGGCGGAGATGGTGCATCGGCGTGCGCTTGCGGGACGAGAGAAGATTCTTGGGTTAGGTCATCGACACACCCTTCGTAGCCTCATCAAGCTAGGCACAGTACTTTACGAGAAGAGAGAATACGATGAAGCGGAGGTTATTTATCGACGAGCCGTCGCGGAAGCAGAGAGAATTCTAGGGCCTGGTCATCCTGTGACCCAAAAAGCTTTTAGCCACCTCTCGATGTTTCTCTATATACGGGCGGCGATCGATCCGGGCGAAGCATTATGACGGATGAGGGGTTTAGGTTTACTTATGGATGAAATTATATCATAATATTATTGGCAATTTTTTCTACATCTTAGTTTTTCTCTGTTTCTTTCGAAATATGGAGCTTTCTTAACGTCGAGTTCTCTTGCTTCATACGGAGGTGTTGAATGGTTTACTTTTTTTGATTGGAGTTAAATTAGCTTCATAATCAGGGATTCAGAGATTTGTTCTTTCATTGGATCAAGGCCCTTGTTTATCCTGACCAGCCCCTCCGATAGCTCAGCGGACTAGCTGGAGCCAGTAGTTCCAACAGTTTCCTTTCACAGCCTGCATTCTTGTTAAGGGCTGTGGGGCACATGGATAAAGTAGTACTCTCCCACTCAGTCATGAATCAGCTCTAACAATGAAACAAGCCTTCTGCGACACACAATGCTCAAGTGGGCACAGGTATATGGCACCCTTTACCACGAAAAGCAATAGACCTTCCAGGAAAGTGTACCGGAAGGCCAAGTCCAAGGGCACTAAATCCCGCCCGGCGCTCTACGTGATCCACAACATGAATTCCTATGATGGACACATTATAAAGCCAATACACAGAACAAGATTCTCCCCTGGGGGATATATATATGCTGCATTCCTGCAAACAAACTACAGGACACCATGCCCTAGGATTACCAACGCAATCCACTCCCTTCTATGAACCTGCAGTTCCATCCTTACGTTGCCTACTAGACAGATAAAAACAAAAGGGTGGAAATCTGATTATGCTATTAAAGCTCAAAGACCCATCGCGCTGTCGAAGGGAGTACCTGTTCTGTGGATACATTCCTTCCCTGCAAAGATATATCTAAGATGCGCTAATACAACTTCCTACCCCCAAACCTCCCACCTCCGCAATTCCCTAGGCAAAAACGAGACGTTGTAGATTTGATCACCGGAGCTCACTCGGAAAACATTCATGCTTTATTTTTCCCCTTCGTTCTTATGACACGTTTGTGGTTAGCCCATCCCCTTGGCATCGTCCCGGTCATTTGATATCCATTTAATTGTGATTGCGCAACGCGGGCATCCTGGGGTGGAGAGGGTGGCATGATTGTGGGTTGCGTTGAGCATTGTCAACGACCAACTCTCAAGAACGACGGGAAATGGTTGACTTATGAGAAGGGTAAAGAAAAGCAAATGTCGGTTTGGTAGCAAACACAGAAAATCAAAGGAAATAACACCAGCTACAGCCGCACCCCGTTTTCATGGATAGTCAAAACCCTAAGCAGGCTCACCTACATTGGAGGTTCTAGATTGATGTCGACTGATCGGAGCAGATTGTGGAAGTTTCGGGAGTCTTGCGGAGAGTTTAGAAGTTTTATAAATCAGTGTGGGGGACCAGAGATTTACACAGTAGATTCTTTAGATGTCTTTCTCCTTTGCTATCGTAGAAATGTGTGGAGGAATGGGGGCATGTGTGGAGAACATAGAGACAGGTGTGGTGATCTACGGAAGGATCGGGATGCATTGATCATGGTTTACTTATGCATCTGTCTTTACCACCACATATTCATTTATTCTATCTACAGCTGCGCAATCGGCCATCAACCATTATCCCTGTTAAGATCCGGGGCAACGAAGAATGCGGGGGAGTGAAATGGTCGGGAAACTCACCTTGGAAATTGGTAAAAGATGAGGTTACGGTGGAGCGGTAACTATCCTATAGAAGGTCTAAATGAGGGGTAAATCCGTAAACAAAAAGCCACGTGAAATAAGCCGACGGTTTAATGATATCATACTCGATAGATGATTTCCTTCCCCCGTCAGTGAGTCTACCTCACTATACCACAAGCGGATCTCTCTCACACTACCAAAATGCACAACATACCATAGAAACCCGGTCTAATGCCTTTACAAAGATATGGCTCCGCTGCCCATGAAAAATCCTGAAATTGACACTTTCCAGCTTTGCGCAGCATGAGGGATAATAACCCATCGGCCTCCTTTGAAAAGTCCTGAAAAATTGTCCAGGACAACTAAGAATCTGGGAGACTGAAATTGGAGCGATGGGGAGTGGGTGTAATTGTGCGACGTTGCCGATGGCTAAGCGGGGGTGATGGGAAAGGGGAGATTATCGAGTGATAGGGGCGTTCCCCCCAGACAGGGAAACTATTATCATAGCTATGATACCAGCGCAGCGCATACGGTCCAAGGATACCCCACAATTTAGGCAAACCTGGGCAATGTTCTGTCATCAAAAACAAATCTGAGACCATGAGTAGGCAACGGCGACGGATTTCAAAACAGCGAGTGCCTCGCAGAAGTAATAGAAATATCAGATCAGATCACCTCCCATATCAAATCAGGAAGTACGAAATGGCGCCAACCAAAGCCAGTTGGGAAAGGTTTAACTTGAGCTCAAACAGAGAAATGAGTTATGCCCCCTGAAATCTCATGATCTTGATAGTTATAAAATTGACAAAATTTGTTGAGATATCCGAGTCTGCAAAAAGGAGGACAACATGCACTGTCAACGTCAAGCCTGCCCGAGCATCTGAGAGGTTGGAGGGTTGGAGTTAGAAATGGGAAGCCTAATGGTACTCGAGTATGAATCGACTAAGCTCTAGTTGTTTGCCACACTAGATTAAATTTGCGTGGGGATTGGGGTGGATGTTTGAGGAACCAATTTGAATTTATTAGTTAGTATAGTTCACTATACCGATGGAACCTGTATGGGGGGTTGGGGATCTCCGCCTATCCCTCCTGAGAAGCAGATTTTCGACGTAAAGCGGTCTGCTATTATACAACCTACGGAAGAGGGTGTTGCGTAGATATCTGCGAGAGAAAGTGAAGATTGACACATCCCCGGATATAATGAGCCCTGCACTGGGGGCAGACATTATCCAGAGCATTCCCTAAATTTGCTCGGAAACGTATGTAGGAACGAGTGAAAATTTTGGTAGAAACAACTCCCTTTATCGATCAATCACGAAAACATTAACGAATAAAGTTGCGCCAGTCTGTTTCACCGTGGCGAGCGATCACATAAGCCAGTAGACGTCGAGGGGCCGTAGAGCGGCAGCCACAATGTTAGCATCTCAAGATTCTACAGGTACTTGTACTGTACAGTATGATATCTATAATATTACCACTACCACCTGTTTCCAGAAGAGAAAAAAAGTTCCCCCTTACAGATTGTATGTTTTTACCCCCACCCAATGCAGGACTTTGCGTGGAAAAAAGAAATTTGGAGAAGAGACGAAGAGAGATAAAAAACTCTAAATTTATACTCCTGACGGTTGCTTCTCTTGGGAATTTAGTTTTTTGTCTACGATATGAAGAAGATATGGCATTCGCCTTCACCTCGGAATGCACCTGTAGTTCCCAGTTCCCATATTAAAGCGTGCGGCTGGGGGGGGTAGCGGAGGGTGAGATTGGATGCTGGAGGGTCTTAAGCCGACTGTACCGCACTGCTGCAACCGGGACGACGCTTCAGCTGGCGGGGCCCAGAGGCGAGAGTCCGGATCCGTTGCGGCCAGCTCCCCGCACTCCCGCTTTGTCCCTCAGGTTGCATGTCCTGAAGAAATTTCTCGAACTCCAGTTGCCCAGCCATCCGGTGGCTTGCGCATCATGAGGTCCATTCCAAAAGGCTGTCGACGCCTTTTATGCTTCCAAATCACACCTGAGGGATTAACGTGGCGCAAGCTTGAAGAGCGACTTCAAGATATGGCATGCGAGAGGTGTATCGTACGGTAGAGAATTTTCGGCTAACAATCTCTTGCTTCGCGGGTAGATACTGTAGAGGGAATTGCACTGTACTAGGCAGGATGCGTGGAGCCGGAGATTTCAACTCGAGGTTGCTATAGTACTCGTACTGTACGAGTACCGTACATGCTATTGTAATCCATTCCAGCCTTTGACAAAAACAGCAAGTGAGAGTTTGTGTAACCGTTTTTGGGCCTATTGTTGGATTATGGTCGTTTAGACCACAGGGCTTTGCCACTAACCCCGCTTTCCCCCAATTTCAAGCAATCGCGTTAACCAACCCCAAGTTGATCAACCCTTTGCCCCTTACAAAATTCAGAGTAACGGAAAACGGAACATGTCGCAAGCCTTCAGCAATAACAATAACAGTTTCAATACCTGGAACTGCACTGTCTCCGATGATAATTCTAAAGTGCTGGAGTGGCTGTCTCCGTTAGAGCCACGGGTACGGCATCGAGATATTGCTGCCCAGAGGGTGGACAGTATAGCGGACTGGCTGCTGGAAACCAGGGAGTTTAGATGGTGGCATCGAGGTGGGAAGGATGGTGAATCTAATAATGCGACTTTATTTTGCGATGGCAATCCAGGAGTGGGAAAGAGCTATATCGTGTAAGAGAGAACATGTACCTTTGGGGGAAACAAATTTCATGGTTACTGATAGGTCGCGATTGCAGTTCTCTGGTTATTGACAGATTATGCGATGAGATCGCCGAGGAAGACACCGCCGTTACCTGTTTTTACTTCGACTTCGCTTCCCGGAACGAGCAGTCACCGATGAATATGCTCGGCTCCCTCCTGAGACAGCTGGTTAACGGGTTGGATGAAATTCCGGATATCGTAGTCCAGGGCTTTCGAGCCGAGAAAAAGGCTATTGGGGGTAGAGGATTACAGGTTTCAGGCATTTTGAAGATGTTTCAGTCCATCACAGCCAAAAAACGGACGTTTATATGTGTTGACGCCCTCGACGAATGTGTACCAGAGCATAGGGTGGTAGTTCTTGAATCACTCGGGGAGATTCTCCAGCGGTCGCCTGGTACTCGCATATTTATGACCGGAAGACCACACGTCAGGAGGGAAGTTGAGAGAAAATTGGATGGGACAACAAGTTTTATGTTGATACAACCTACGGAAGAGGGTGTTGGTAGATATCTACGCAAGAAACTCAGGAGTGACACATCCCCAGATATAATGAGCCCCGCATTGGAGGCAGACATTGTCAAGAGCATTCCCGAAATTAGTTCGGAAACGTATGTAGGAATGAGGGCAAGGGTAAAAGTACAGGGGGCTAATGGCTGACAAATCGGAATTTAGATTCCTCTTGGCTTCTCTCCACATCGACGCAATCCTACGAGAAACCACAATTGCTCGACGAGGAAAGCGTCTCAGGTCAGTTAAGGATGGGGTAGGGTTAGGGGATGCATATGGCGCAACTCTAGAGCGGATAAGGGCTCAAGATGAGGAAAAGGCAAAACTTGCAATATCCACACTCACATGGATCTGTCATTCGGAGCGGCCATTAGAGGTGGATGAGCTGTGTAATGCACTGGCGGTGGAGATAGGTGCAACGGATTTCGATCCCGACAATGTTCCTTCGATAGGTACATTGATGGGCTGTTGTCAGGGCCTGATTTCCGTCGATAAGGAAGCTTCAACTGTGAGGCTAATCCACTTTACCGTCCAAGAGTATCTTTGTGCTCAACCGGACCTCTTCAGTAACCCTCACGCGACAATCGCAGAAGCATGTTTGACCTACCTTAACTCACAACGGGTCAATAATCTTCCACCCTATCCTCTCCCAGACCACGAGAGCTTGCCATTTCTCGAGTATTCTTCCAGATACTGGGGAACACATGCCAACAGGCAACTCTCAGACCATGCGAGGACCCTTGCGCGGCAGCTCTTAGGCCAGTGCGAAGACCACGTATCGGCAGTATCGCTTTTAACTCAAGCACTAGATCCCAGCCAAACCGGAAACATAGATACTCCTCAGTTCTCCGGACTACATTTTGCATCGTTCTTTGGGATCGGTGAACTTGTGAATACGTTGATGGATGCTAAAGGTTGCGATATCAACCAACGAGATTGTGCAGGTTGTACACCACTCTCATGGGCAGTCGAAAATGGACATGAACAAGTAGTAAATATACTATTGGAGAGGAAGAATGTCGACCCTAATAACCCCAATAATCGGGATCGAACGCCACTCGTGTGTGGTGCTATGGGTGGACATGAAGCAGTGGTGAATCTTCTAATCGGGCGAGAAGATGTCAACTCAAATCAGCCAGATGGCCAAGACAGCACACCACTCTTATGGGCTGCTTATAAAGGACATGAAGGGGTTGTGAGGTTGTTACTGGGTCGAGAAGATGTCGACCTTGAGAGGCCAGATGACCGGGACTGTACACCACTCTTCTGGGCCGCTAACAACGGGCATGAAGGGATTGTGAAACTATTACTGGGAAGGAAGGGTGTTGACCCCGATCGCCGAGGCGGCAAATATAACCGAACACCACTCGGATGTGCTGCTTTCGAGGGACACCAAGGAGTGGTCAAGCTACTGCTAGGAATGGAAAATATCGATCCCAATCCTAAAGATGTGTATGGTCGAACACCACTCGGGTCTGCCGCATTCATGGGACATGAAGGGGTGGTCAAGCTATTGCTAGGAATGGAAAATGTGGACCCTAATCCTAAAAATGTGAATGGCCGAACACCACTTGCGTCTGCCGCATTCATGGGACATGAAGGGGTGGTCAAGCTACTGCTAGGAATGGAAAATGTTGACCTCAATCCTACAGATGTGGATGGTCGAACACCACTCGGGTGTGCCGCTATCAATGGACACGAAGGGGTGGTCAAGCTATTGCTAGAACGGGAAGATGTCGACCCTGACAAGCCGGATATCCAAGGCGCTACACCACTCTTGTTGGCAGCATATAATGGACATGCACGAGTCTGACGGATACTGCTTGAAAGAGAGGATGTCGACCCCAATCACCCAGATGTTTTTGATAAAACACCACTCCACTAGGCCACTCTGAATGATCATGAAGCAGTGGTCGAGCTACTACAAGCCAGGGAGTCTCTGGGAATTGCAGATGAGCGGCATCCTCACTAGCTGGAAGCGAACTAAAATAAAGTAGGGGCACGGAATACTCGGTTAGTGTTGGAAATTGTTGGAAAATTGTCCCTGAGTTTCGATTTCATACTTTCTATTGGTTTCCTATCTGATCTTTACGAACTTTCCTTCATACCTTACTTGATGTCTGAAACTGTTATCTCCCTGTTGTCTCCGTACTGTTTCCTCTCTATTTCCTTGCGGTGAAAATTTCTCTCTTGTTTCTTTCTTGTTTCAGTGGGACAAGACTTTCGTTCCCCTTACCGGGGATGAAAATTTTCATCCACACAAGGCACCGTATTGGATGAGGATCATCTTGTGTTAAAAGCCCCTTATTAACTACTTAGAAATGATATGCGAATTCTAACCTTTCAATCGTGTGCCTAAGAAAATCTCTTGCTGGATTTTACCTATCATTCTTACTTATACTTCTCTCTCTTCACGTTACCGAACGCTTTATTTTATAGTACTTCAGAAATCATGGCTTCTGCTCGGCATGCTCATGACTTTGTTCTCTTGT
Organism: Tuber melanosporum; assembly: GCF_000151645.1. Taxonomy (NCBI): domain Eukaryota; kingdom Fungi; phylum Ascomycota; class Pezizomycetes; order Pezizales; family Tuberaceae; genus Tuber; species Tuber melanosporum. The sequence goes on along the minus strand of NW_003299150.1, from coordinate 397,703 downwards.
TCGTCGGCATATCTGTCCGTCGGCATCTCTACCCGTCCGTTTATTGCCCATCTGCATATTCGCTGTACGTTCCTGGAGCCGGCAGTTTGTTCATTCCCGCCCGTCCACTTTTCCGTTGCCGCCTATTCGTCACTCGTTTGTTGTTTTGACGCATTCACTTTGTTTGGCGGAGGTTTCGGTTGTGCGCTTTGGAAAAGTGCTTACGATGGAGAAGTATATGAACGGCAAGGGAGTTATAGACGGTCGGGAGTCTTTGTTCCTGTATTTCTTTTGCTAGCACGGGAGCGCGGAAGGAAATTGGAGAGTCTTTGAGAAGTCTATTGTTTGTTCTCTCTTTTGTTAGCATTGTTGATAGAATGGGAGCGCACAGAGGAAATGGAGATGAGTGTGTGAGGTGTTGGAGACACCAGTATGCGGTGATCGCAGGAAAGGATAGGATAGGTGATCTTTATCATTTATTTATACTCTTGTCTTTTCCTGTCAGTTAGTTTCGAGTCGCGGAGCAATTGAGAGAGTCGTTGAATAGAGCGAGTCGCGGAGCGACCTTTGTGAACTTCCCCCCTTTTGGTTGTGCAGAGTTTTCGCAGCGCATATAATCATCGCCGTTTCATCGTCGTTCGGTATCGTCCTGGCTTTAGCCCGTTGATTTCTAAAAACCCGAGCCAACGCCAAGTCGATTAGGTCTATCCATGGGAAGGGAAAAATGTATTGGATGAAGATCAAACAATGTCGCAAACAAGCTCTATCATAGTGTACGACAAATCCACATACGTGCCATAAGGCATGCCTACTGCAGAAGATGTTTCTATAACGCTAGGGTTGATGACGAGAAACACCGGCCCAACTTGCCAATGGCGATGCGTTACTCTGACGGGTGCGAGTGGTCAAGTCTCGAGTGACGACAAGTCCCTCGGGAAGCGACTGACACGGTAGTCCCTAACCGGGTCTTTTCGATAGGAAAGGGGATCGCAGAAAAACCTGAAAGGAGATATTGGGCACTTGGCTGGAGTCGGGCGGGATAAGGAGGGGGTACTATAACCCTCTTCGGGGGACTCTTTCCCTCGAAGGGGTAGGGGGTTTGGGAGAAACATCACCATGTGCCAAGCGATCGTCGGTATGATACCCGAGTCGAACCCTCCCGGTCTGTTGGAAATGCTGCTCTCTAGTCTAATGTGCCAAGGTTTTAGTTCGATACGCTGATTAGCCATAGCGATATTTCCTGCGAAAAACACCATCGGCTTGAAAGAGCTCTAGGGTTCGTGGGGTAATCTGGGTTTAAGCCGCCGGGCCGGACCCAGCCGGACCAAGAACCCGGATTGGCACTGTAAAGCTTGGTGCACTTGATTTGCGTGTAAGTTTGGATCTGTCTGTGGAGGTAAGTTTGATTCGGGCGAATTATAGGAAGCGTATACAAGCGACGAGGGGGAAGCTAGCATCGCAAGCTGAAGCCAAGAGGCCGCGGCTCGGGGGGTTGCTCGTCATATCCGCAAAGATGTAGCGAAGAGCTTGAAATATAATACAGTATTTAGCAAGTTACACTAATAGGGTATAGGATTATGGCTAAGGTAGAAGTATGATATCTCATCGGAGATGAAGTTTCTCAGGAGCGGGTTTCGAGCTGTGCTACTTGGGTTGGGCTTGGCTTACTATTCAAGGCTGTTCTGGCACTGCTAGCGGCATGACAGAATGGTAAAAGCATGGTGGTAATTCCAACTTAATACTATGTTATGTGGGGCAAAGCCAAGCGAGGGGAAGAGGGGAATCGGAGGTTAATGTTGCGCTACTGAAACCGCTGCAGGTGCCGCGGGTCAGAGATTTGGAAGGAGCTTTATCTGCAGGATCTCTCGAACTCGCAGAAGAAGGAAGATGGAAGTTGTGGTGTTGCTGAAATTGTTGTCGCAGCCGCTAAGGTTGTTGGTGCTATGAAAGGCCTGAAGTATGATCTTGGTGGCGTTGCGTCGTTAACACTGAACACCAGTTCCAGCACTATGATACCACTGCCCTCGAAGATATCCTGCCCGCCGTAACGCCTGTGTAGGTTGCTAACAGCGTTGACTGCATCGCCCTTCCACCCGTCACCTTGCCCGCAGCCGATGAGACCCAAACGAGGGAGTTTGATCCCCCTACAGTCAACTCATCACATTCCCGCTTTGTCCCTGAGGTTGCACGTTCAAACGAAAACTCTGTCAATGGCTCCGGTTACCCAATCATTCGGTGACCTGTGCACCGCTAAGGTCCGCATCAAGAAAGTTTGCTCGTGTTTTAGGTTTCCCCACATACAGATAGTGAAAAGAGTTTATATGGTACTACCGGTATTGGTTTTTGCAAATTTCACCTGCTCCGGAAGGCATTAGACAAATAGTATAAAGGAGGGGGATTCAACATGAGGTTATCATACCACAGGCAAATCAGCGGCAAGTTCTTGGGAGAAACTATTCCCGCTTGTCTGTGTCACCAATCTCGGCTCCCGTGATTTTGACAGGGGTTAGATAGGGCCAAGGCTTTTACTCTCAACCCCGCGTTTCCCGGTTTCAATCAATCTCGTTAAGGGACCCCAAGCGAATCACCACTCCTTTCAGCATTATTCAAAGCATCAAAAAATGTCTCATGTTTTGAGCTATAACAAGAGCTTAAATCATCGTCTCGAATACCTTGAACTACACTATCCCTGATGACGAGTCTAAAATACTGGCATGGTTGTCTCCACTAGAGCCGTGGGTACGACACCGCGACATTGGAGCCCAGCGGGTGGATAATGTAAGGGACTGGCTGCTGGAAACCAAGGAATTTAGATGTTGGCATAACAGTAATAGGGAGGATAAATCTAACCATGGGACCTTATTCTGCGACGGAAACCCGGGAGTGGGAAAGAGCTACATCATGTAAGAGAGGGTATACCTTCGTGAGAAATTAAGGAACAGTATGGCTGGCAAGTCCCGAGCAAAGCGCACGTTCATATGTGTTGACGCTCTAGACGAGTGTGTGCCGGAACATAGGATAGTAGTTATTGAATCGCTGGGACAGATTCTACGAGAGTCGCCAAATACTCGCATATTTATGACTGGACGTCCACATGTTCGGAGCGAGGTCGAGAGAAAATTGCATGGAACGGCAACTTTCGCATTAATAAAACCTACGGAAGATGGTTTCATTCGATATCTCCGCGAGAAACTCAGGAATGACACTCTCCCGGATACAATGAGCGCGACATTGGAGGCAGATATTTTGAAGAGTATTCCCGAGATAAGTTCGGAAACGTATGGCGCAAAACAAGCAAGGGCAGAGATACTTTAGGTTAGTGGTTGACATGTTTGTACAGGTTCCTATTGGCTTCTCTCCATATGGATGCAATTCTGCAGGAAACCACTCTGGCGCGCCGACGAAAAAGGCTCAAGTCCTTGAAAGACGGGACAGTGTTAGGGGATGCATATGGTGCGACGTTGGAGCGGATATGGGCTCAGGGTGGGGAAAAGACAAAACTTGCGATGGCCACTCTCACATGGATCTGCCATGCGGAGCGGCCATTAGTGGTGGATGAACTGTGCCATGCGCTGGCAGTGGAAATAGGAGAAACGGATTTCGATGCCGAAAATACTCCTTCGATAGGTTCATTGCTAAGCTACTGCCAAGGCCTGATCACAGTCGATAAGGAAGCTTCGACTGTGCGGTTAATCCACTTCACCGTCCAAGAATATCTTTGTACCCAACCGGACCTCTTCCGAAGACCTCACTCGACAATTGCAGGAACATGCTTGACCTATCTTAACTCGCACCAGGTCAATAACCTCTCATCCTATCCTCTCTCAGACCGCGAAAATATGCTATTCCTCAAATATGCCTCCAGATATTGGGGAACCCATGCAAACAGGGAAAGCTCGAAGCACGTAAGGACCCTTGCATTAGAGCTCTTGGGTCAGTACAACGACCACATATCCGCTGTATCGCTTTTGAAGCAAGTACTACGCCCTAGATATCTTGAGCTCATTGGTACTTCACCACACTTCTCTGGACTACACTATGCATCTTTCTTCGGGATTGTTGAACTTGTGACCGCATTGATAAATGAGAAAGGTTGTGATATCAACCAACGAGATGGGGTAGGCCGTACACCACTCTCATGGGCTGCAGGAATGGGACATGAAGGGGTGGTAAAGATACTGTTGGAGCGAGAAGATGCCGGCCCTGGTTTTCCGGATAAGCATGATCGAACACCGCTCGGATGGGCTGCTCTCGATGGACATGAAGGAGTGGTTAAGATACTGTTGGGGCGGGGGGATGTCGATCCCAATCATGCAGATTATAAAGGCCACACACCACTCGGGATTGCCGCTTTCATTGGAAATGAAGCGGTGGTGAGACTGCTCCTGGGGCGGGAAGATGTCGACCCAGACACGCCAGATGATAAAGCCTTTACACCACTCTCATTGGCTTCCCATTTTGGACATGAGGGAGTGGTGAGACTGCTCCTAGGGCGGGAAGATGTCGACCCCAATTCTACAGATAAGATTGGTCTGACACCCCTCGGGATTGCCGCTTTCGGGGGACATGAAGGAGTGGTGAGACTACTCCTGGGTCGGAATGATGTCGACCCCAATCCCACAGGTAGGGATGGTCGCACGCCACTCTCATTGGCCGCTTATAACGGACACGGAGGGGTTGCGAAGCTACTCCTAGACCGAAAAGATGTCGACCCTAATCACCTAAGCAAGAATGGTCGGACACCACTCGCGATTGCCGCTTTTGGGGGGCATGAGGGAGTGGTGAGACTACTCCTAGGTCGGAAAGATGTCGACCCGGACAGACCAGATAATCAAGACTCTACACCACTCTCATTGGCCGCTTATAACGGACATGGAGGGGTCGCGAAGCTACTCCTTGACCGGAAAGATGTCGACCCTAATCACCAAGGCATGAACTGTCGGACACCACTCGGGTGGGCTGCTCGGAAGGGACATGGGCGTGTAGTAAATCTATTGCTGAAGCGGGAAGGTGTCGACCCCGACGGGCCAGATAAATCCGGTCATACGCCACTCTTTCATGCTGCCCGCAATTGTGATGAAGAAGTAGTCAAACTACTGCAAGCCCGAAAGTCTCCCTAAAACGAAGATACGCAGCCCCCACCACTCGTCCAAGAATTAAGATGTAGAACCCCACGGAGCTCAACTATTTACACTCAAAGCGCTTATTCTTCATCCTTTTTTAGCGCTAGCCTTGCCCAACCTGATGGAGCCTTTTGTATGCCACTACCGGCATCACCACCTTCTTTTTTCCCCTTCTATGCCCTCTATATCCGCCCTATGACCTCAGCTTGAAAATATTCCTTGCTATTACTATCTTATAAGGAGATATATATGATACCTCTCTGAAATCTCCGGATATTTGCTAACATCCATGTATCAAGTCTAGCGGGTTCTTGTTCCTTATATTTCACAGACAGCAACTGGGGGATATTTTATTTGTCAACTTACACTTTCATTCCTATTCCCAACCGCATAGATACCTTGTCGTAATATCTTCTTTCTACTTTTCTTTATGTATTTAGTTCCTCGTTTTACCCCAGCGGCGATGGACGGATGGACGGATAGATGGACAGATATATAAATCATAGAGACCACTTTCTCCCGAAGTACACGACCTAGTGAATGCGTTCCCGAAGCCACTGTGTAGAGGAGAATCTACTCCAAATGTGGCGATTTCGAGGTTATATTGTTTTCAGCAAAAATTAGCACACGCTATACTTATCTTCACCTGCAAACTACCGCCCAATCCATTAGACCACTTCCGAGCTCCTGCTCTCCCTACTTTCCCCGCCTAGTAAGCTGTCTTGCGTCCATGCGGCGCCCAAGCTGAACCACTAAACCAGCGCGAAGGCAGTAACCTGAAGAAGATCTGTGATTATCTGGCAGCACCCTCAAGCCCACTACTCTTACCGCGCTGGACCTTTGGCTGCATGAAAAGTTTCGGTTATCTAGGATAAAAACCAGAACAATTGGTCACCACGCTAGGAGGCTAGAGTTGCCTAGCACGGTCGGTCGTATTTCTTTTCAATTGTCTTAGCTGACAGCTAAATGGTAGCCCCCTTTCCCTGCGCTTTCTCCCCCTAACCCAAAGGAGGAAGTTCTGGACGCCTCAGCACGAGGCACAATTACTCCCAATTCCTATGATATTCATACAATATGCCGGTAATCTGTGATACCCTGCTTGGTTACGATAGTCTCGCGGGAAGCGGGGAAAATAATAAATGTATGAGTGATCCAGGGGCTTTGAACATAATCCTTTGCTGTTCGCAGAAGCAGGGAAGGTGTGGGTCGGGTTGTCACAATTCCACCTTAGCACTCGAGCGTTCCAAGCACCCCCATGGCTAGAGCTATTCCGGTGATGGAACTATTCCAGTGATGCGGCTACTACCCCACGTTGGTACAGGTGTGAGCGATAGATACCGCACCACACTATAATGTATAATTGGCCTACAGAACCGCGACGCCTCACCTTAGTGCCCTATACCCATACTTATCCGCCGACTCCCCCCACGCTTGAATCGCTTTCAAACGGTTACTGACTTTTGGATTACCAGTAATGCTAGCACGGCAGACCGGTTTTGATGCCGTCGACGATAGCACGCCACCTGGCTCCACGCTATTATGCTAGAAGCTAGGGGCCGCAAGTGTAGCCACCTGACATTGATTATATTTCGCTGCAAGCATTCTAACGTCCAAGCCGAGGGAACCCGACCCAAGTTAAACCCGAGCCCGCTGCATCTGTGCAGGATAATGGGGTAGGGAAACTATGAAACTATGTTAGATAAAGGTAGAAACAATGATGAAAGCAATCTCCATCATAACATATCACACATCAACCTTTACACACAACGGGAAGTGGATATCTCAGGAGATACTCCCGTAGTGCTGGAATCAGCACTAAGAAACACTGGGGAAATTTATCGATCGTAGCAGATTGCTTTAATAGATGCCACTAGTCAAGTCCTGTGCCAGGGTAACGTCTTACCCGTTCCCCTGGAATTCGCTGGGGAAACTTTCCTTTATCTAGCGGCTTGTCAATAAGAAAAATGGATATCATGACATATGCGGAACAAAGTACAGTGAAACCTCCGCTATCTCCAACTCCTCGGGAGACTGGATCTCAGGGAACTGTCAAACCAGGGAGATGGAAAATATGCAGTGGGTTTGGCAGAGGAGGGGTGCAAAAACGAAATTGGGTGATAATTCATGATAGGACACACTATTTCCATCTAGCCCATGTGGAACAATAATGTATTTCCACCAGCTTATGCATTAATACACACATCTGTTCAACCCCGAGAATGTTGATTCGAGGGGGTTTTTTTAATTTTTTTTCTTTCAAAATAACCGTAGTCCATGGTAAGGGCAGAAAGGTTGAATGCTTAGTTATCTCCTGGAAACCTATCAGACACTCTCCTCCGGGGGGGACGATGCGAAATTTGTTTTATACTAACAAATCCTGGAATTTAGTTCTACATGCAATCTGCTCGTGGTGTTTCGCAGAATAGTCCGTGCCCGTTAGTGTTACCAGTTCCGGATCCAGTGGACATTGATTAGTAAGGAGCAAGAGCTTACAAGTACCATCAACCCCGCTTTTCTCAATTTCGCGTAAACAGACCCCAAGTTAATCAACACCCCCCTTTCAGCAATATTCAAAACGGTTAAAAATGTCTTTTAGCAATAACATTAACTCTTTCAATATCATTATTAACTGTACTGCCCCCGATGATGAGTCTAAAATACTCGCGTGGTTGTCTCCGTTGGAGCCATGGGCTCGGCATCGAGACATCGGATCCCGGCGGATGGATAGTGTAGGGGGCTGGCTGCTGGAAACCAGGGAATTCAGACGTTGGAATAATGGCAGCAGCGAGGATGAACTTAATCATGCGACCTTATTCTGCGATGGAAATCCGGGCGTGGGGAAGAGCTCTATGATGTAAGGGAGAGCGTGTCTTCAAGAGGAATTAAGGAGCGGTATGGCTGACACGCTATGAACCCAGCTCTCTGGTTATAGACAAGTTGTGTGACGATGCTGTGAGGGAAGATACAGCAGTTACTTGCTTTTACTTCGACTTTGCTTCCCGGAATGAGCAATCACCAATAAATATGCTCGGCTCCCTTCTGCGACAGCTTGTTAGCGGGTTGGGGGGCATTCCGGAAGCGGTAGTCCGAGGTTACCGAGATCAGCAAAAGGTTATTGGGGGTAGAAGACTACAAGTTTCCGGAATATTGGAGACGTTCCAGGCCATCGCAGCTAGAAAGCGCACGTTTATATGTGTTGATGCAGTTGACGAATGTGCGCCAGAAAATCGGATGATTGTTCTTGAAGCGCTAGGACAGATTCTGCGGGGGTCCCCAAGTACTCGCATATTTATGACCGGGCGGCCACATGTGCGGAGTGAGGTTGAGAGAAAACTAGATGGAGCAGCAGCTTTCATATTAATAAAGCCTTCGGAAGATGGTTTCGTTAGATATCTCCGAGAGAAACTCAGGAATGACACTTCCCCAGATGCAATGAGCGCCGGGTTGGAGGCGGCAATTATGAAGAGCATTCCCGAAATGAGTTCGGAAACGTATGTAGGAAAATGAGCAAGGACAAAGCTACCTCAGGTCAATGGCTTACACCTATGAATCTAGATTCCTATTAGCATCTCTCCATATCGATTCAATTCTTCAAGAAACTACTGTCGCTCGTCGACGAAATAGGCTCAAGTCGTTGAAAGATGGGGTAGGGTTAAGAGATGCATATGGTGTAACGCTAGGGCGCATCAAGGCCCAGGATAGGGGGAAGGTAGAACTCGCAATAGCCACTCTCACGTGGATTTGTCATGCCGAACGGCCGCTACTGGTGGATGAACTGTGCCATGCGCTAGCTGTAGAGATAGGAACAAAAGATTTCGATCTCGAAAATATTCCTTCGATAGGCACGTTGCTAGGTTGCTGCCAAGGCCTGATCACAGTCGATAAGGAAGCTTCGACTGTGCGGTTAATCCACTTTACCGTCCAGGAATATCTTTGCGCTCAACCAGACCTCTTCCGCAGACCTCACCTGACCATTACTGAAGCGTGCTTGACCTATCTTAACTCAAACCAGGTCAATAACCTCTCGTCCGATTCTCTCCGAGACTGTGAAAGTATACCATTCCTCAAATACGCCTCTAGATATTGGGGAACTCACGCAAACAGGGAAAGCTCGAAGCACGTGAGGACCCTTGCATTAGAGCTCTTGGGCCAGCACACAGACCACATATCCGCTCCATCGCTTTTGAAGCAAGTACTGCGTCCCGGATATATCGACCTCATTAGTACTTCCCCGCTCTTCTCCGGACTACACTGTGCATGTTTCTTCGGGATTGCTGAACTTGTGACCGCATTGATAAATGGTAAATGTTACGATATCAACCAACGAGATTGCACAGGTCGTACACCTCTCTCATGGGCGGCGGGAATGGGACATGAAGGGACGGTAAAGGCACTGCTGGAGCGAGAGGATGCCGACCCTAATCTTCCGGATAAGCATAATCGAACGCCGCTCGGATGGGCTACTCTCGATGGACATGAAGGAACGGTTAATCTACTGTTGGGGCGGGGGGATGTCGACCCCAATCATGTAGATCATAATGGCCGGACACCACTCGGGATTGCCGCTTTCTGGGGACATGAGGGAGTTGTGAGGCTGCTTCTGGGGCGGGAAGACGTTGACCCCAATCCCACAGATATGTTTGGTCGGACACCACTTGGTATTGCAGCTTTCGATGGACATGAAGGAGTGGTGAGACTACTCCTGGGGCGGGAAGATATCGACCCTAACTGTCCAGATAACCGAGACTCTACACCACTCTCATCGGCCGCCTATAACGGACATCGAGGGATCGCGGAGCTACTACTGGAGCGGGGAGATGTTAACCCCAATCACGCAAACAGGAGTGGTCGAACACCACTCGGGGTTGCCGCGTTCCAGGGACATGAAGGAGTTGTGAGACTACTCCTAGGGCGTGAAGATGTCGATCCCAATCCCACAGATAGGGATGGCCGGACACCACTCGGGATTGCCGCTTTCGAGGGACGTGATGCGGTGGTGGGACTACTTCTGGAGCGGGAAGATGTCGACCCGGGCAGGCCAGATAACCTTGGCGCTACACCACTCTCCTTGGCCGCTTATAATGGACATGGAGGGGCCGCGAAACTACTACTAGACCGGAAAGATGTTGACCCAAACCACCCAGATGGTGGTGATCGAACACCACTTGTGATTGCCGCATCGAGGGGACATGAAGCACCTTTGATGCTACTACTAGACCGGAAAGATGTTGACCCAAATCGCCCAGACAGGTATGATCAAACACCACTCGGGTGGGCGGCTCTCAAAGGACATGGGCGGGTAGTAAAGCTATTGCTTGAGCGGGAAGGTGTCGACCCCGACAGGCCAGATAAACATGGCCGTACACCACTCTCTGATGCTCTTCACAATGGACATGAAGAAGTAGTCAAACTACTACAAGACCGGAAGTTTCTCAAACCAGTTGAGATACGCAGCCCCCCACCACCTATAAAATGACTACCGTAAGATGAAGTAGAAACCCGCGGTGCTCAACTAATTACATTCAAAATGCTTATTTTTCGCCCTTTTCCCGCACTAGCCTAGCTCAACTCTAGCGTGGGCATCACCGCTTTCTCTTTTTCCCCTTCTATGCCCTTTACATCCACCTTATGGCTTTAACCTGAAAATCTCCCCTACTACCACTAGCTCAAATCCCACTTGTAAGGAGACATGTACCCCTTCTGAAATCTCTGGATATTTGCTAACGTCCATATATCAAAGCTCTTGAGTTTACTTTGCCTATGTTTCGCGGACTGCAGCCGGGGGGCCGTATCATTAGTCAACTTGCACCATTTTATGATATTTCATTCCCACCCTCGACCAAATAGATACCCTGTTACAAAATCGTCTTCTTCTTTCCTCGATGTATTCATCCCCTCCTTGCATTACCCCGACACCGATAGATGGATAGATGTATATGTTATGCGGACCATTCTCTCCGGTAATACACGACTTAGCGAACGGGTTTCCGAATCTACGAATCTACTGTGTAAGTGGGAATCGACGCCAAATTCTGTGATTCCGGGGCATATTGTTTCCGACAAAATTAGCACATGATCTAATCATCCGCACCCCAGAACTACCACCCAATCCATCAAATACCTTCCCACTTGCTGCTCTCCCCACTTCAACAACCGGGTATGCTTTCTTGCGCCCATACGGTGCCCAGGGGGATCCATTCAACCAAGAGGATCTGTAATTAACCGTGTCAAGGTTCCTGCTGATTATGTAACCGCTCGCCTCCCAAATCCACCACCGGGGTGGAACGTAACGTTTGAACAATAATCTAAGATTCTATGGGTAAATACCGCGAATAGCTTCAAACACCACTGGAGAGATGGTTTTTGCGAACTTTTCCCTTAAAACGTAACTTATCAAACAAGAGGCGTGGGGTGCCGTAGTATGGTTCAGTATGAGGCTACTACGTGCGAATCTGCTCCTTGCTATTGGCGGAAATAGTCCCCGCCCATTTGTGCCGCCAATTGGTTGGTACAGTAAGTCAAGGCGCAAGGCTTTACCATCGACCCCGCTTTTCCTCAATTTCAAGCAAGCCTGCAAACAACCCCCAAGTTCACCAACGCGTTCCTGTCGGCAATATCCAAAGCTGCGAAAAATGTCGCAAGCTTTCAGCAATAGCAATAACTCTATTATCGTCTCGAATATCTTGAACTGCACTGTCCCCGACGATGAGTCTAAAATACTCGCGTGGCTATCGCCATTAGAGCCGTGGGTACGGCATCGAGACATCGGAGCCCAGTGGGTAGACAGTGTAGGGTGGTGGCTTCTGGAAACCAAGGAATTCCGGCGCTGGCACAGTTACAGTAGGGAGGATGAATCAAACCATGCAACCTTATTCTGCGACGGCAATCCGGGAGCAGGAAAGAGTTATATATCTGGTAAGAGGGACTCTGTATCTTCGCGGGAAACGAAGGAATGCTATTGCTGACAGGTTACAATGATAGTTCACTAGTTATAGACAAGCTATGCGACGAGGCTGTGAAGAAAGACACAGCAGTTACTTGCTTTTACTTCGACTTTGCTTCCCGGAATGAGCAGTCGCCAATAAATATGCTCGGTTCCCTTCTGCGACAGCTTGTTAACGAATTAGGGGGAATTCCGGAAGTGGTAGTCGAATGTTTTCGAGACCAGCAAAAGGTTATTGGAGGTAGAAGACTACAAGTTTCCGGAATATTGGGGGTGTTCCGGGCCATCGCAGCCGCAAAACGCACGTTTATATGTGTTGACGCCCTCGACGAATGTGCGCCACAACATCGGGTGGTTGTTCTTGAAGCGCTAGGACAGATTCTGCAGGAGTCGCCAAATATCCGGGTATTTATGACTGGACGGGCATATGTGCGGATTGAGGTTGAGAGAAAATTGCGTGGGGCACCAACTTTCGTAATAATACAACCCACCGAGGAGGGTTTCATTAAACTTCTCTGCGAGAAACTCAGGAATGACACTTCCCCGGATGCAATGAGTGCCACATTGGAGGCGGCGGTTATGAAGAGCATTCCCGAAATGAGCTCTGAAACGTATGTAGGAAAACGAGCAGGGGCAGTGCTATTACTTCAGGTCAATGGCTGACATATTTGAACCCAGATTCCTGCTGGCCTCTCTCCATATCGATGCGATTCTTCAAGAAACCACGATCGCACGGCGACGAAATAGGCTCAAGTCGTTGAAGGATGGGGTAGGGTTAAGAGATGCATATGGTGTAACGCTCGGGCGGATCAAGGCCCAGGATAGGGGGAAGGTAGAACTCGCGATAGCTACTCTCACATGGATTTGTCATGCCGAACGGCCGCTACTGGTGGATGAACTGTGTCATGCATTAGCAGTGGAGATAGGAGAAACGCATTTCGATCCCGAAAACGTTCCTTCGCTAGGTACATTGCTAGGCTGCTGCCAGGGCCTGATCACAGTTGATAAGGAAGCTTCAATTGTGCGGTTAATCCACTTTACCGTCCAGGAGTATCTTTGTGCCCAACCAGACCTCTTCCGCAGACCTCACTCGACGATTGCAGAAACATGCTTGACCTATCTTAACTCACAACAGGTGAAGAACCTTTCGTCCGATCCTCCCACAGACTACGAAAGTATGCCATTTCTCAAATACTCTTCGCGATATTGGGGAACCCACGCAAACAAGGAACTCTCGGGGCGCATAGGGGGACTTGCATTGGAGCTCTTGCGCCAGTACAAAGACCACATATCTGCTGTATCGCTTTTGAAGCAAGTACATCGTCCCGGATATGTCGACCTCATTAGTACTTCCCCGCTCTTCTCCGGACTACACTGTGCATGTTTCTTTGGGATTGTTGAATTTGCGACCGCATTGATAAATGAGAAATCTTGTGACATCAACCAACGAGATTGCGCAGGCCGTACACCTCTCTCATGGGCGGCGGAAATGGGACATGAAGGGATGGTAAAGCTACTGCTGGAGCGAGAAGATGTCGGCCCTGGTCTTCCGGATAAGTATAATCGAACGCCGCTCGGATGGGCTGTCCTTGATGGACACGAAGGGGTGGTTCAGTTACTGTTGCAACACGGGGATGTCGACCCCAATCATGCAGATGGTAATAGCCGGACACCACTCGGGATTACCGCTTTGGAGGGACATGAAGGAGTGGTAGGACTACTCCTGGCGCGGGAAGATGTCGACTGTAATCATGCAGATAATATTGGTCGGACACCACTCGGGTGGGCTGCTCTGAAGGGACATGGGCAGGTAGTAAAGCTATTGCGGGCTCCACCATCTCATCTTTTTCTCCCCCTATGACCTCAATCCGAAAACCCCCCGGCCGCCACTAGCCAAGATCCCATTTGTAAGTGGACATACACCCCTGCGAAATCTCCGGATATTTACCAACGCCCATGTATCAAGGTTCGCGAGTTTATGATTATTATATTTAGCAGACAGGGGCTGTTTTCTTTGTCAACTTGCGCTACTTCATTCTAATTCCTGAGCGAATAGATACCTGTTATAAAATCCCCCACCTTTTTACTTACTTTTATGTATTTATTCCCTCCCTTTTTTATACCCCGCTAGCAATGGATGGATAGATGGACAGATATATAAATTACACAAACGATTCTCTCCGATATTACTCGACGTAGAAAATGTGTTCCTGAAGCTACTGATCAATTGAGAACCGACTCCAAATGTCGCGGTTCGAAGGGCTTACCGCTTTTGGCGAAAATTAGTACACGATCTCCCCATCCGTACCCGCAAACCACCACCCAATCTGTCAAACCCCCTCTGAATTCCTACTCTCCCCACTTTACCCTCCAGGTAAGCTCTCTTGCACCCATGCGGAACCGCAAAACCAGCGCGAAGGCAGCAACCTGAAGAAAGTCTGCGATTTTCGGGTAGCCCCGCAAATCCCCCCGCATTGCTGCGCCGGTTATTTTGGTTGTGTAGACATTTGGTGTTATCCATACCGTGATAGCCGGAATAATTGGACCAAGCCGGAATGTTGCGGTTGCCTCTCTCGTGAAGGTCGGTCGTATTTCTCTCCGTTTGCCTCAGCTCACCTCTGAATGACAATTTCTTTTTTCCTGTGCTTTCTACCCCTGATGTCAACCCCAAGGAGGAAATGCTGGAAATCTCTGTGAGGTCCAATTATTACAGTTTTTATGATATTCACAGTACGCCGGCCATCTGTGATACATTGCTTTCCTAATGCAGTCTCGCGGAAAGCTGGCAAAAAAAGAAATTGTATGATTAATCCATGGACCCCGAATACAGTCCTTGGATAGTGGTAGAAGTAGTGAGGGTATAAGTGGAGTCGTCACTATTCCAGCCTCTATCTGTGTGTTATAATCAGCCGTGGCTAGAAAGACTCTAGCGATGCGACCACAGCGACATGTTGAAATAGCTGTAAGCAATAGATACCGTACAATGTCATATATTATCGGTTTACATAACCTTGACATGACACTTCGGCGCACAATATCCCTACTTGACCACCGGTTTCCCCCACCCTCGGTTGAATCGCTTTCAAAAGACAAACGTACTGACTTTTGGTTTACTACTGGCATTGCCAGCACGGCCAGCTTGTTTTGTTACCCTTGGTGATAACGTATAGCATTATCTAGGGCTACTATGAGAGAACCTGGGCGCGGTAAGTGTTCTGACAATAAATTTTTTGGGTGAAAGCATTCTAATGGATCAATCCCTGTCGAAGCAAAAGGAATCCGACCCAAGTTAGCCTCGAGACTGCTAGGTCTATGCAGGGGAATTGAGTAAGGAAATTGGGAAACTAAATTGGATGAAGGTTAAGCAATGATGATGACAACCTCTATCATAACATACTACTCATCAGCCTCTTACCTGCAATGAGAAATAAACCTTGCGGAAAATGCTGCTGTAACGCTAAAACCAACACTAGGAAGCACCAGGCCAACCTGCCAGTGGCGGTGGATAGATCTAACGGGTCCGACTAGCAAAGTCCTTACGCAAGGTAAGTCCCATCCGACCCCGGGAATTGGCTGGTGGGATTGTCCCTGATTTACTCTGTCGATAAGAAAAAGGAATTACAACAAATCCGGAATGAGGTAGCCAAGTAGGTGTATGGACTTGGGTTGGATAAGAAAGTTTACCCCAGATCCATATCTTAACAATCTGTCAAAAAGGTTATAGCGAGTGATACTATGTGAGTGGAATCCCCCGATTGTCAGCGTCTTACATGAATTGTCTTGATTCATACATTTTTGGTCACGTCCACTATTCTTCTGAGAAGTTTATTGTTTTTGTAGTCCGGCAGAATTAGACTGAAGCAACCAATGGTGGTAATAATGAACCCTCCGGAGAATACCAAGAATTGAAGGATTTGTTGGTTTCAATTGAGTAATCCTGCTTAAACCACCAGGCCCAACCAGCAACTCTAGTTTACGGAAAGATGCTCGGGAATTATAGCCTGTGGAGATGGAGGGCGAAGCTGGTTTGGATTTTGGGGTGGATAGGTGGATGGCTAGTTGGGTTTTGGGGGATCACAAGATGTCAAGAGGAATGAATGCCTGAAGGGGGGGGGAAGCGGGCGCCAAGGGTAAAAGTCAAGAAGTATTATAGTTGGGGGGCTTGGGCGGATATTATAGTTTGTTTTTAGTATGATAGTGAGGTATCATATCTCATTAGAGATGAGATTTCTCAGCAACGGGTATCCTCTAACCTCTTAATATACAGTAAGAAGCAGGTACTGCTGGGGGGAATTTCAAATTCATGTCTTCTCCGATTTGGTATACTCTGTTTGTATCATGGTAGAGGTTTCTAGGGTTTTGTTCACGGTGGAAGGGTTTGTTTGAGAGTTGAGAAGGGAAAAATTTTCTTGTTGTACTTAGGGGATTTCTCCCACCTTTCTTTTCTTCAGTTTTTAACCATATGCGAAACCACGAGAGTACGAACGAGCCACAACAACGAAATCTGAACGCTACGAAAACGAGTATACGAGTGAACAGAAAGTGAAATCAAACAGTTTCTGTAATTACGGACGTGGGAATAAGCCAAAGGACCGTGCTATCCCCAAACTATAGTTGACCATCGTTTGATTTTACACCTTTTTTCGATTGTCTACTTTTCCGTACGAATCCACATTAATCAACTACCATTACGCATTACCGATCCGACCCGATACTGTTCTTTCAGTACTTGGACCCGCCGGCGATGACTTTTGGCCAAGAACTATACCTCTTTTCACCCAACCAATAGTAGCCACCTCATCAGAGTCTGGAAAGGCCATAGTACGAAAGCACCTACCAGCATCGAAGAACCTCCAAGGTCTGAATGAGGAGCTGGTTAAAGAAAATGAGAAAAAAAAGAAAAGTAAATGAAAGAGCAAACACAAAATTCTGTAGGTAGCACGCACAGCAACCCGAAAATCGGAAGAAAAGAGAGCATAAGCGTATCGTTAAAGACATCGCAATAATTTCTAAAAATTTCCCGACCCAGAGGGGGGGGTAGGCCGGGAGTGTCAATGTAGTTGGAGTTTTCAACTAGCAAAAATCAGAGCTCAGACTAATCTTCACTGCTTCTGGTCTTGTCCGTGCACAAGGGTGGGGAGGAGAGGAAGAGAAGGAAGAGGTATGGACTGGAGCGGTATTTTATAGTCAAGGAGGTGAGTGCCAAGACATGGCTTGAGTGGAGGGTACAGCATAGCACTAGGTTTGGGGGTTAGGCCGCTGAGTGTGTGTACGTGTGGCTTGTTAGGAACTTTTCTAGGATGGGGTTGGGTAAGTGACGTCTGCGTAAGTTTCTGTATAGTAGTACAGGTTCTGGGTTTCTGGTTTTGCGCTACAGTTTGGCTTGGAGTCAATCTAGTTTGGCAAAATTAAATTACAATCCCTCTATGATACGTTCCTCCAGATTTGGGGATGTTAGTTTGAAGCGGAGGGAGGAGACGGGGTAACAACCCCCACATCACCTTGCTCCTGCAAAGAGCCCGGCACATGAGGTGTATCATAACTCGGGTGTTAGCGCGATAAGGTGCACCCCCCCAGTCCTCAACGTTTACTTGATATGCTTCGTAATTCCCCGGGAATCCGTCAGTGATTGATATGCCATGCCTCCACGCCCCCATTATGGTCGATTTGGAGAATATGAAGGTGTGTTCTGCCGGAAAGCAATGGGAGTTTCGCATCCCGTGTGCCCTGTGCTCGAAAATCATTGCACCGCGTGGTCAGAATTGCAGTGGGTGACTGCGTAAAAATCCCGGGTGCTGAGCTCGCTTGAGTTCTTTTTTGTCTTTTCCTGTGCATGAGCTCGGTGTTACTGGTAGCGGGGTTAGCATTGGTGTTTGGGTTTTATATAGAGATGGTAGAGAGCTATGGTGAACTATGGTAAGCAATGATAGGTAATGAAGTGATGGGTAGGGGAGAGTGGAGAGGTTTGGGGATTAATTTGTCGACACTACCCTCAACAGCGAATATGGTACTGTACCACTGCAGCTAACTTACGGCACCGCCAAGCGGGACGGCGCACGGATGCGGGACGGCCAACTACTTCAACGCCCACGATAGTAAAAAGCATACAGGTTGTCCATTTCTGATGCTAGAAGAATGAAATACATATGAAATAAAAGCTAAAAGCTAGGAGAACATAAATAAGACCA
This sequence comes from Tuber melanosporum, assembly GCF_000151645.1. Lineage (NCBI taxonomy): Eukaryota > Fungi > Ascomycota > Pezizomycetes > Pezizales > Tuberaceae > Tuber > Tuber melanosporum. The sequence goes on along the minus strand of NW_003299150.1, from coordinate 379,470 downwards.
TTACCAGAACATAAAACAAGATTCAAGAGAGTTACATACCAAAGGATAGGTAAAGAACTAAGAAGAACATTTCACTCCATAAAGAAGAAAAAAAACTACTCCTGTCCACGCAAAGTCATCCCAAATGGCCGGTCAGGTAGCCTTGGATTGGTAGGTGTTGCTAAGGGGACAGTGGTAGGTGGTTGCCAGCGTGGTTTAGGAGGAGGAGTAGGTGAGGATGGGGTACTTTCAGTGCCTTCACTGTCGCTAATCAGAACAACTGAGTCTGGAGAGGAGAATATTGTCGGCGGAGAAGTAGTTGATCGGGCAAAGGTAACTTGGCGACGGTAAGCCCAGTGGGAAGGCGTAAAGGGACGTGTAGGTGTTTGCTGATACTGCAAGGAGGATTTTGACTTGTGAAAAGGGGTCTGTTGACTGCGAATCTGATTCTTCTTTTTATCTGCCTTTTGCTGAATGTTGTAGAGTGTTATCACCTCCAGTCCATTAATGACTCTAGTAGTTGTCATTCGTCATTTTTCAACCTTTTGTGTAACATTTACAGCTTTCTTGCGGTCTTGTCTCTGCCCCTCTGAAATTTCCAACGCTGCATGAATCCTGGCACCAATTTCTCCCAAGCAAGAAATCAACTTTTTTAACTCCTCATGAGTTACTCTCCCTACTGACTGAAGAACCTTGTTGGTTTCTCTTCGAAAATGTGTACTTTTAGCTGGAGTTTGAAGACCGAGGGTTTGGGAAAAGCGGTGAAGAGGTGTGTGTGAGGTAGCGGTTGAAAATTGCAAGCGATCAAGAACTATCTTCCGGTAGTAAGGAATTAGGCCAGTGGAGTGAAATGCTGATTTGATGTTATCACTAGTAATTGCCTTCTCCCATGCCTTCCTTAACAGTTGCCAGAAAACACCCTTATGTATGCCACCATCCTGTTGGCGAGAAAAGTCATCTACAGCCAAGCTGTAAAAATGTTGAAGAGGACCAAAGACAGCAACATCAAGTGGCTGTAAAAGATGTGTAGAGTGGGCTGGTAGACAGAGTAAAATGATTTCATTCTCCATGCAGTACATGCAGAAGTCCCAATTGATATGGGATGAATGGCTATCGAGGATAATGAGCTGTTTACGTTCTGGTCAGGAGGGTGGTGTAAAATGGTTGAAATGACATGTTATGAACTCAAATCCAAGAGTTTCATCTGTCCACCCCTTTAGTAAATAGGCTAAAAGTACATTTGGATCATCTAAACTTTCATACCATCCCATGCAATGGCCAGCCTTTGCTTTAAAAATGAGAAACGGGGGAAGAAAGGTACTGGATGCCCGAATTGTTTCCAAATCTGTAATCAGCACTCTTTTACCATCATGGGTCACTCGGGGATTCCTTCTCCCCACCCTTGTCACAACCTTTGTTTTGTGTAACCGGTACGGGTACTTGGTTATTGGTTTTGTTTTATGTTTTGTTTTAAGTATCGTTTTGATACTTGGTTTTGTTTTATGTTTTGTTTTAAGTATCGTTTTGATACTTGGTTTGTTTTAAGTATCGTTTGATACTTGGTTTTGTTTTATGTTTTGTTTTAAGTATCGCTTTGATACTTAAAGAGTTTTACCAAAGAGTATCAATTGATACCCTTGATTAGTTTTGTTCATGCTAGACATGAACAGATTTGTGTATTTAAAGACCGCCTGTTTCTACGATAGAAAAGGCAGACTTCGACAGACAGTATTTCAATATACTTGGTTGAACGGTTACTTCTTTGTTCCTCAGTACGCCCTCGAAGCCTCCTTTAGTTCTCAGCTCTCGCCTCCTCTCTGGAAGAGCAGGCCACCTGCCAACTATCGTATCCATTACCGATAACGTGATTAGCACCTTGCGAACACGTTACATTTTGTTAACCTCAGCAAGTGGTAAAAAACCTGTCCCCGGATTTAGGCCTGATCAACCTATCGATATCCACCTCAGAACGCTAGCGGAGAGAAGCGGCAGAATTTCAGTATATTCGGCTTCATCTCAAACCCAAGATAGAGTCTTTGACGACCAGGAGTGGGAAGCAAATCCCACGGCAAGACCTTACTAGGAAGAAACAACCCCGGCGCTGTGCTAAAGAGCCCGGCGATCCGGCAAACACGGAAGATACACAACCTCCAGGAGACTTCCCTTCTACTCCAGCAAAGAAGCCTTCCTTTGAACTCCCAAACGACCCCGACTCTAGTAGCGATTCAGATATGGCTAGCACAGGAGGAGGGCCTTCTGGAGGAGGGAAATCTCGGGCAAGACCTGAAGAAGAGGAGGTACCCGCAGCATTTGAACCCCCTAAGTTTAAACTTCACCTCCCAGCGAAATTCACAGGCGAAGGGAAGGACCTCAAACCTGAAGCTTTTGAACGATGGGCCACAGAACTCTCACACTTCCTACTCTTACAAGGAAAAGATGTGGAAGACCCTACAACCGGACTTATCATTGGATCATTCTGTGAAGGAAAGGCAACCGACGCATACCACCAATGCTATAAGGACTTCGGCGGGAATGTAAGATTAAGAGGATCTACAGTTCTCGATTACTTGAAAGGACGATTCCAATCCTCTATAACCAACGACCTCCTATACAACAAATTCAACCAGCTCCAGCAAGTTAACGGAACACATGTCAAGCGAATCACCGATGTGGCCACGGACCTAATAATGTATAAGGACCGAATGGAGAGAGGAAGTATCTCCAAATACATCCTGAAGCGACGATTCTACGACACTATGTACCCTACCCTCCGGCGAGAGGTAGAACCACTCGAGGAAGACGGCGATGATATTGCAGTAATAATTGCTAGAGCAGAACGAAAGGACGCCATTCTCCATGAGACCAAGGCCTACAAAACACAGACATCCTCTAATAGGAACAGCCAGCCACGACACAAAGCCTCCAGCAACTCTGAAGACGATACCCCACGAGTTTTCAAGAAGAAAAAATCCTCCAAAGAATCGAGACGGCAAAAGGGAGAATGCTTTGAATGTGGAAAAACAGGACACATGGCAAAGAACTGTCCTACGAAGAAAGGAAAAGGAAAGGCTATAAAAAAAGAGGCGTCGGCCAACAATATTGAAAGCGATTACGCTCCATCCAGTGAATATGAAGAGATCCACATTGGATACATCGATGTGGAATGCAACAGTGTTCGACCTCCGGCTACATTCAAAACACACACTGCTCTAGAAGGCACTATCCTGATCAATGGCAAAAAGGCTCGAGTCCTATTCGACACTGGTGCAATCGGAAGAGATATGATCAGTAATGCCTTTGTCTCTGTCCATGGACTCCCTACCCGAGACCTTAACCAACCCATACCAGTCAATATGGCAGTAAAAGGATCACGATCCACAAGCCATAAAACCTGTAGTGCAACCATTCGACTTGGTTCTGCAGTCCTACCCCCCCAGGAAATGCTGGTTGGAAATTTAGCCAAATACGATGCCCTAATAGGCATGCCCTTCCTGAATCGTCACAAAGCTATAATCAGGTGTGGGGAATCAACTATCGATTTCCCAGATCAGAAGGTCAGAGTCTCATGCAAGCCAACAAGCGGAGAATACCGAGCTGCAGTCTGTGAAACAACTGCCCTACGACTATTGGATGAGTATTCTGATGTTTTCCCTGACCAAATACCCGAAGAACTACCACCTATGAGAGAAGTGAATCACCACATCCGCCTCCGAGACCTTTCCAATCTCAAGAACCAACCCACCTACTCTATTCCTGACGCATACAAAAGCCCACTTGGTGATTGGATCAACCAACAACAAAGAAGAGGAGTCATCTACCGGGCAGAGGCCCCTGGTACCGCTCCTATGTTTGTTCAACCCAAAGCAGATGGCAAAAGAATCCGCCCCTTGGTTGATCTCAAACTACGGAATGAAAATACGGTTATGGACAGCTCCGCTATCCCAAACAAAACCCAGATCTTAAATGCAGTTGGACGGGCTAGATTCCGAAGTAAGATTGACCTAAGCGATGCCTACTTCCAAACAAGGTTAGACCCAGAAAGCGAACGATACAACAGTTTCAAAACACCCTTCGGAAGTTTCATTAGCCGAGTTTTGTTACAAGGTGATATGAATGCGCCCGCCACCTTTATGCGAATTATGGAAAACCTCCTAAGCGAATACCTCCACCATTTTGTTTGGGTCTACATTGATGATATTCTCATTTTCTCGAACACCATAACAGAACACACCTACCATATAGGTTTGGTTTGTACCAAACTTAGGGAAGCTAAATTTTATGCTAGCAGAAACAAATCAATCCTATTTGCCGATAAACTCGATATCCTAGGACATGTTATAGATAATGAAGGAATACACGCAGCCCCAGGGAAAATAGCCTGTTTAACGGAATGGTCAACACCCCAGAATCAAAAAGAACTCATGCGATTCCTAAAACTAGTCAACTACATTTCCCAGTTCCTTCCACACCACGCCACTGTGACAGCGCTGCTCACAGACCTCACCGGCAACGCAGAATTTGTCTGGACCCACACTCATGACCAAGCCTTTACCAACATCAAGGATTTGATTAAAAACGCCGACGTTATTCAACCTATCGACTATAGTAAACCAGAACCGATATGGTTGATTACTGATGCATCGGATGTTGGAGTTGGAGCATGGGTTGGGCAAGGGGCCTCCCATGAAACGGCAAGGCCGGCGGCATTACACAGCAGAAAGTTCACCAACTCACAGATGAACTATGGAACAACAGACAAGGAAGCCCTTGCTGTGATTGATGCTCTCGCCGCTTTCAATCACATCCTGATGGGCAATACCTTCACTATTGTTACCGACCACCAACCGCTCACTAATCTTAAAACAGAAAAGATACCGGGAAGAAGAAGAACAAGATGGATAGACGAGATCAGCAAATACGATGCAAAAATCATCTATACCCCTGGAAGAACGAACTATTTAGCCGATGCTCTCTCCCGCCTATACGAGAATCAAGACCTTGCGAACCCTCCCCTTGTTCACGACCACACAAGACAAAGCGAGGACAGCCCTGACGACACCTCCTATGAACAAGAACCGTCAATGGCTACCGCCAGCTCTGCCGCTCCCTCCAATCCTTTCTCTTACACCATGTACAGTGCTGCCGGAACAGAACGAGGAAAGGACATTGATGAAGAATGGAAAGACAATTGCACGCTCCGCAGCACACCTCCTCACGAACTTGAACAAAGCAGAACCCACTGGTCCCACTGTTATCACGACACCTGCCCTTTTCACCAAACTGAGATCAAGTTCGGCAACAGATACCAGCGACCGTACTATATGCCAGCTGATGATTCCAAAGACACCAGCTTCGATACCGAAGAAGGAGAAGAAGAAAGGATCGATGGAAATGAGCCAACCCAACACCCTCATGTCCTTAATCCTGCACCAACGCGATACCAAGGCCTTGAAGAACTCGAACAAGCAGCAGCCTACGTGGATGCAATGTCGTATTTACATTACCCCCACAGTCAAGCCCCGCCATCCTCTCCTCCCATGATCGATTCACGACCACTATATGGTGGACCCTTACGAGTATACAACAATGAAACCATTGTCTCGGTCATACCCCCTACTATTCCCGAGCATCGGCGTCAACTCTACGAAACCTTTGAGGAACAGGAAGCCCCTATCGAACCAACAAGAGGATCCCTAATCGAGGATGAACGAGATGTTAGATCAACTACAGAAGAATTAACCTCCTCTTTCCGAAGCCAAATGATAGCAGGATACCGCCATGACCCGATTTACTTCAAAGCCATGGATTCCTCCAGGCATGGAGACCTCGCCCCCTACAACATATCCAATGGAATGGTCTTTACCAGCACCCGTTATGGAGAACATTGCCTATACGTACCAAAAGGCCATATGTTCAACGGAATGACGATTAGAGAAGTATGTCATATCCGAGATTCACAATAAAGGACACCATAGTGCAGATCGCAACCTCCAATATGCCTCAGAATATGTCTACTGGCCTGAAATGCGAAAGGACTTCCGCGATTTTGTCAGGCAATGCGAACTCTGCCAGGCAAATAAGGAGCGAACACAACTTCCTGAAGGGAAAGCTCAGACCCTCCAACTACCATGTGACATATTTGAATCCTATGCCATCGATTTCGCAGGACCATTCAACAAGTCCGCCGGATATGACACCATATTGGTAGCTGTGGATCGATTCTCTGGATACACCTGGTTAATACCAATGAAGGTTACCGACTCCTCCAAAGACACCTGGAATAACCTACAACGACACTTATTTACCCCCCACGGGTTCCCCTTATCTATTGTCAGTGATGCTGATCCCCGCTTTACCGCCAGATTCTGGAAGCAAACCTTAACCTCTCTCGGAATAAACCACATTATGGCTGCCCCAGGACACCATGAGACTAATGGCCAAGTAGAACGAAAAATCCGCAAAGTCAAGACCGGGATTAGGAACATGATCAATGAACGACAAACCAACTGGGAACCAGCCCTATTTGAACTAGCCGCATATATCAATGCCGGATTTTCAGATACCCTGGGAATGTCACCATATAAGGCAGTCTTTGGCCGCCAATACCCTCTCCTACCTACAACTCTATTCAAGAACTCCTCAGTCCCTGCCTCCGATGACCATCTAAACCGCCACCAAGCAATTCGGAACGATGCCTTCCAAGCTGTTAAGGCTGCCCGATTCCGAGGCACCACTACTGCCCAGAAACGACGGCGCAAACATGTTCCCATCTCACCAGGAGACATGCTCATGGTACACGGTAACATGTTTATTACCAATGTCGGACGCAGCAAGAAACTACAACCCGGATGGCGAGGACCCTTCAAAGTCATATCCTTTGACGAGCATACAGAGAATTACACTGTCCAGATGGATGGACGCATGTACCGCCGCAATACTGCAGTCTTCCATGCCTCAGCTGTCAAACGATTCCATCCCAATGACGACTCCAAGTTTCCTGGAAGGACCCACTCTCGGCCTGCACCTATCATTATCGAGAAGAAGGATGAATGGGAAGTTGAAGAAATCAGAGACCATCGCCTTTGGCATGGAAATGATCAATTCCTAGTCAAATGGAAAGGATATCCGACGAGCGAAAACAGTTGGGAACCACTGGAAGGACTTGAGCACGCTATGGATATGGTGAACGGATGGTGGAAAGACAACATGCCAAATGAATCCCTCCCCCCAACAATCAATTATATCACCATGTGCTGGACACCTACAATGCCAGAAACTGAGCGATGGCACGCAGAACTCGAAACTAGAGATGGATTTTGGGCACCACACTTTGAGTCAGAGTTCGAAAGTAGCGATGAGGAGAATCAAGCTATGGAGCAGGCTCTCGACAACTTTATCTAGTCACCAATCACCATCCGAATACCATAACGATGTCAAACTATGTGGAGCTCAATGTGAGGCAGCGACAACAGGTTGTTGGACTGTTGTTGAACCGCGATGCTATCCAACTTGAAGACTACTTCGAAATCCTCTGGATTGACTACTGTCCTGATTGTGATCATGCTTGGATTGACGTACAGCACGAATCTGGTATTCGTGACTACTGTGATTTAGATTTCTTCGAGTCTAAGTGTTTCCTTAGAGTTTCCTCTTGTCCTTGGTGTGATACCTATGATGAAGAGTTTTTGGCAGAAACTGAAGCCATGAGTTTCTCGGAATCCGCCTTTGATGATTATTAGGTTTTGTTTGTTTAAACAGTTGTTTTGTTTTGGGGAATGTAACCGGTATGGGTACTTGGTTATTGGTTTTGTTTTATGTTTTGTTTTAAGTATCGTTTTGATACTTGGTTTTGTTTTATGTTTTGTTTTAAGTATCATTTTGATACTTGGTTTGTTTTAAGTATCGTTTGATACTTGGTTTTGTTTTATGTTTTGTTTTAAGTATCGCTTTGATACTTAAAGAGTTTTACCAAAGAGTATCAATTGATACCCTTGATTAGTTTTGTTCATGCTAGACATGAACAGATTTGTGTATTTAAAGACCGCCTGTTTCTACGATAGAAAAGGCAGACTTCGACAGACAGTATTTCAATATACTTGGTTGAACGGTTACTTCTTTGTTCCTCAGTACGCCCTCGAAGCCTCCTTTAGTTCTCAGCTCTCGCCTCCTCTCTGGAAGAGCAGGCCACCTGCCAACTATCGTATCCATTACCGATAACGTGATTAGCACCTTGCGAACACGTTACATTTTGGCTGACATTCCCATCATAAACTCTTTCTTATCAACTTTGTATATATCTTCGCGAAGCATGGAATGTTGGATTCGAATTCAATTATATTTTTGGAAATAGTCATTGATGGTTTTTGGGTCATTTGTATAGGCTTGCTGTCACTCAAGATTTCCACTATAGAGTGATGCTATATTTCTATGACGGTCTAAAAATCTGCTTAGCCAGTTCTTTCCCAGGCCATCAGTGCCTCCAAGTCCTTGTATCCCTATCAATCCCTCTTTTTTCTTTCCAACCAACATTCTCTCTATTCCTTTCACCATGTCAAGTCGCGGAGGAAAGCCCCAGTCATCCAATCTCTTTATCCACCGAACAAGTGCATGCTCTTCCACTACCGTTAATAGTTGTTGATTAATATGAGCCTTCTGCCTAGATACCCGTTCTCCACTCATATGGTATGCGAGTGTGGATTTTGGCAAATCAAAGGCAACTGCTGTTGCTGAGATAGATGGATAGTTTCCTTTATGAAAGGCGGCAATTGCATTTGTGATCTGCTTTTCCCGAAGATCCTGAGGGTGGTTCTTTACTCAAGGCATGATGTGATTATGAAAGGGTATCTGGATGAGGTTGGCGAGCCTTAGTACTGTGAGCGTGATGACACTGATCAACTTTTTATAATTTTTCACTTATGTGAAGAAAAAAGTCAAATTTACCCTGCTTTCAGCCTCCGGCAACACCTCACCACTACATATTTTCGCTTCCATAGACCTGCAGGAACAACAACTAGTTTCAAGACTCTCTTTTCATATATCTATCACCTATTTTAATTCAGTTCATATGCATTTACCCCGCTTTCCCCTGCCTGTTCTCTAATACACTTGCTTTCAGCACTGATGGATGTCCCATGGAACAGCAATAGGCACCACCCTCCCGTTGACACCACATTTGGATTCTCCTCCTTCAGCGCTTTCATTCAGTATGCTTTTCAAGTCTCTGACATCAATATTGGGCGACCTACACGATAAGAACATATGTTGACATTGAAGTAGTTGGCCGTCCCGCATCCGTGCGCCGTCCCGCTTGGCGGTGCCGTACGTTATCAGCTAAAATGAATCGTTTTCTACTGGTATCATCTAGAAGTACTCGCAGTTTTATTGCTATCTCTATAGCCAATAGCCTAACCCGAGCCCACCATATAACCCAACTATCTAACAACAAATAACGCCTATATTCGTGATTACTATACAACGAACCAAAGAAGTATCTGTATAAAAAGAACTAACTCCATATTTAAAGTGCGGGGTGGTGAGACATGAAGCTGTGATAGTTAGTTATTCCTACCCCAGCCTGGCGTTAGGGTGACATCCCATGATAGTAGGATGTCTCTGTGTCACATTGTCTATTTCCTCGGTAGTGGCATGTAATTGTTCTGCCCCTTACTCGTATTATGCTGAAGGGTGTCTATCCCTCTTTGGCTAGGCAACCCCTCAACGGCCAATGGGTTGTTTCCTTTGTTTTTATTTTCTTCCAGTAGGGCATGGTTAGGGTTATTAGCTGTCCGATGGAAAATGAACTAGTGAGTTTTTGATGAGATTGTTCTGTTTCGGGAATCAGGTGCCTTGTCGCTGGTCGAGTTGTCTGAGTGAGACGGAATATATTTGTGGCGGTGGTAATGATCGGAATCACGGGTACGGTGTTCGTGATTGAGTACAAGACATTGAATCTATGATAGGTGGCAAAAATGGGGTATAGTCAATACTAACGAGGGAAAAACAAGGCCAAAAAGAACTAAATTTGTAAACAGGATCTCGAGCGCAGTTAGCTTCCCACCAACGAAGAAGCTCTGCAGGAAAAAAAGGAAAATGATGTTATTATACCAAACTGCGCGACAAACCACAACATAACACCAAGAATATAGTCCACCAATATACCCCACCAGCGACCTCCTCTCGCAGTGATCGAGCATAGTAGTGCAGTGCGGGGTGGCAAGCATGTAGAATATTCTCTACGGCTACTGTCAATCTTCGTCTGCCTGAGGTTCTTCTCGTAGGTGCGAGCAAATCTCGCCACAAGAACGAAGCCCTCCATCAAGTACTTTTTGCGCGGGACTGTGTTCGGTTCGCCCTTTCGCAGGTGCAGGAGGGCGTCTGGTACTCATGCACCCATGGATCTCTTGCACTCGTCGCCAGTGACCCCTGCCTCTGCTAAGAAGATGTCCCACGTGAAGGTAAGGACTGCGCTGCGCTCGTGGTTCCCCCTGCTGCCGCCTTGAGCGGGCAAATTCTTTCCGAGGAGTTCCAGAATACAAATAGGAACAGGACTGAGAGGAGAGGGGAGCGGGGGTGTTTAGTGGGCCAGGGGCGGATCGCAGGACGCTGCGCTAGAGTACGGGATCGCGAGTCTAGGGGTTCTCGTGACGGGTCTCGCGCTGGGCGGTAAGCGTTCTAATGTATCCCAGGCTTCGTTGGTTCGTGTTCAGCAGGCGTAATCATTCCAGTCGCTGTGGGAAGGCGAGCTTTAGCTGAGAAAGTAATAAACCCCTACTCGAGAGCTATAGAAAGGTGTCGGTCTTCGGGCTCAAGATTTATATCGGAGATATAAAACCCCCATAGTCTTCGTCATCCCGAGTCATCATTTCTTCAATTGCCCGCTTGGCAAAGCTGCAACGGTTCCGTTATGTAACTGTTTCCCATATAAAAACCGCCTTCACACCTCCTGTGACCTGCAAGCTCCACCGCCGCAATTTCCGTGACCCCGCTTTTTGCCTTCCTGATTAGTGAGGTGCGAGCTAGGTGAGGCAGGGTTGGGGGTTGGCTTACCCCAGGAACACAATGCCGCTCTGGGAGTGGAAGCCTTAAGCCCACCTATAGTTGAAGCCAGCCCAGTATGACTACCGGCGGTATGAGATACATTGATTAACCCAATAAAAACTCTTGTTCTTCTGTTTGAAAGGATCACTTTGTATGGGGCAACGAACGGAACGGTTGCATCCAAACAGGGCCTAAGATCTTTCCCGGGTTCAACATACCGTATAATACCGTAGATCTAACGCCAACCTTCTACTCCCGGCTACTGCTCTTCAAGAAATTTAAATTTCTCCCACTCCCAAATCATCGGTTCTCGGACTCCCAGTTAGTTGACCGAGGCTATGAGGCTTTCCTCAGGATCTTTCTTAAATTAGTACCGGTAAGGAACTATCAAATCTACAATCCATCTTACGAATATCAAGCCCACTTCCCGATTTTCTAGCATACGAAGCTGACGGATTCTGACCGTGATGATACCCCAGACTCCGAATACGCAGGAATGCATGAGTTGGATCAAGGTCTTTTGTTACTACCAAATACGCACCTTACCTGAGGTGGGGGGGGGGGAATCCTCCGAAATTCCTGTAGATGTGGGGAACGGAGAGCCTCCTAGTAGAGAGATCGCTATAGTGAACGATGTCGGGTGAGTCGGGTGAGTCCTTGATCCCACAGGTAATCGTGGCACAAGTGCTAAACATCCAACTCTCCACTGGACGAACACTGGCACTCTATGCGATGTTCGCATCATATCCCTTTGTATCATATCTAGGATCCAGCAACTCACTTATTACACGTTCCCTTCATCCTTAAGGAGTAACCGCAGTCCCGAGAATCAATCCAAAGGCCTATGGAAGCAGTAGCGGGAGATGAAGAATGGTCGGTAATTGAGAGTGTTGCGGGGGCAAAACATATATAGGGTGTAAAGGAGATCAAATTTCCTATCCTACATTAAAATCTATTTAGTATCTGTATATCTCCCTCAGTTTGTTTCGCTAGAGACGCAACAGGTCCAATGGACCGGGATGGATAGGGTGGAGCCCCCGCTAGTGTCGGGCCGGATTAGATTCACTCATTCTCCACCCGAACGAACCCATTAGAAGGCTTGTTGCGCTGCAGGGAGTTAAATGGGGCTGCAGCCGCATATCCAGCTTAATACGCATCACTATCCAGGGCGGAGGCGGGGGTGATGGAAAGAGGAGTGATTGGGGTGGAGATAGAGTTGACGTCAGCCGTTTGAAGGGAATAGAAAGGGGAGGGTGAGATTCGCGGCGACAACCGCGGGCACCTGGGAATGAGTCCGTGGTGTCCAGCACTAGTGGTGGGGTGGGCAGGTGGGGAGGTGTGGTGCGAGAAGGGAATTCTAGATATTATGATACCAGAGTTAACAATTACATACGAAGCTGACCTATGACCTCAGGGACCGCGGGGCGGGAACTACAATATGGTGTTGAACAATTCAAGGCTCTGCCGGCCTACATATTACTATCTTCCAGCCTAGTTCCCAAAAAGGTTCACCGGACTGAGGTATGAACTGAAGGGGAAACATGTATCATAATATTATAAGAGGTTAATAAGCAGTTGAGAAAATTGTAATTCCAGGCGCCTGAATCAAGTATATTGCGGCACACAATTGCTTGCGCATGCCATCACATTTTACAGTTCTGCCGATTTAGGGGCTGTCCAACCGGGGTTGCATATTCGTGGTCACAAAAAGACGAAGGGTACCATTTTTGACAAAGCAGCAACTCGTTTTGGGCGCATAGGAGCATTCGGAGACTCGATCCTGAACTTGTCTGAACATCGGTATCATGAGCGTGCAGTGCTCCTACTACTGGTAAACCGGAACGCAGATCAGTTACTATCTTTTATCGAGGCTGATGTCTTGCATGGCGCGATTGTTTATTGGCTTGAAGCAGCTCAATGGTGTGGGGCATGCTAGAGTGAAGATAAATTACAGTATTGTCATTTGTGAAAAGTAATCTAGGGCTTGGTCGGTAGATATTGAAAGAGTTTAGTGGGGGACTACCGGCATGAATTTTTCCAAATCCCTCCTACCCCGAAATGAGCCAAGCAGAAAATGGTGGGCTAATACCAGTACCGGCACCGAAACCTAATTTTCATTGATACCACACATGCGGATCTTCAGCTCACACCCATCGCAAGTAGCTCTAACCGCGCGTGTCACGGCTTGTGGATTCGGCAAACGAAATGTTGTCAACTGCACGCACCACTTGTATTACAGTACAAGTACCATCAACCCCGCTTTTCCTCAATTTCAAGTGATCGTGTTAATAGACCCCAAGTTATTCGATACCCGCCACCCTGCAATATTCAAATCGCCGAAAAGCGAAAAAATGTCACAACCCTTCAGCAATAACAATAACTCTTTCAATACCTGGAACTGCACTGTCTCCGATGATGATTCTAGAATACTAACGTGGCTGTCTCCCTTAGAGCCATGGGTTAGGCATCGGGATATCGCGGCCAAGCGAGTGGAGAGTGTAGGGGACTGGCTGTTGGAAACCGACGAATTCACACGCTGGCACAAGGGCAGCAGGGAGGACGAATCGAATCATGCGACCTTATTCTGCGATGGCGACCCCGGAGCGGGGAAGAGCTATATTACATAAGAGAAAACGTATCTTGGGGCGAAATCAAGGAGGGAGTACTGCTGACAGGTTGCGATGATAGCTCACTTGTTATTGACAAGTTAGGAGATGAGGCGGAGGAGTTGGATGCTGCCATTGTTTGCTATTACTTCGACTTTGCGGCCCGGAGTGAGCAGTCACCAATAAATATGCTCGGATCACTGCTGAGACAGCTAGTGGGAGGATTGGATGAGATTCCTGAAGAGGTGGTCCGGTATTTTCGAAGGCAGAAAAAGATCATTGGGGGGTAGAGGACTACAAGTTTCCGGAATCTTGAAAATGTTCCAGGCCATCGCAGCCAAAAAGCGCACGTTTATTTGCGTTGACGCACTGGACAAATGTATGCCAGAGCATCGGATGGTAGTTCTCGAATCACTGGGACAAATTCTGCAGGGGTCGCCGCATACTCGCATATTTATGACTGGACGACGACATGTGCGGAGTGAGGTTAGGAGGAGATTGGACGAAGCAGCAGCTTTCGTATTAATACAGCCTACGAAAGATGGTTTTCTTAGATATCTCCGGGAGAAACTCAGGAATGATACTTCCCCGGATACAATGACCCCCGGGTTGGAGGCGGCGATTATGAAGATCATTCCAGAAATGAGTTCGGAAACGTATGTAGGAAAATGAGCAAGGCCAAAGCTGCCTCAAGTCCATGGCTGACACATTTGAGTGTAGATTCCTGCTGGCTTCTCTCCATATCGATGCAATTCTTCAGGAAACCACGATCGCTCGGCGACGAAGTAGGCTCAAGTCATTGAAAAATGGAGTAGGTTTAGAGGGCGCATATGGTGTAACGCTCGAGCGGATCAAGGCGCAGAATAGAGGGAAGGTACAACTTGCAATGGCCACTCTCACATGGATTTGTCATGCCGAACGACCGTTACTTGTGAATGAACTGTGCCATGCGCTGGCAGTGGAGATGGGAACAACTGAGTTCGATCCGGAAAATATTCCTCCGATAGGTACATTGCTAGGCTGCTGCCAGGGCCTAATCACAGTTGATAAGGAAGCTTCGACTGTGCGGTTAATTCACTTTACCGTCCAAGAGTATCTTTGTGCTCAACCGAACCTTTTCTGTGGACCCCACTCGACAATTGCAGAAACATGCTTGACCCATCTCAACTCACAACAGGTGAAGAACTTCTCGTCCAACCCTCTCTCAGACTGCGAAAGTATGCCGTTCCTCAGGTACTCTTCACGATATTGGGGAACCCACGCAAAAAACGAACTTACAAAGCACTTGAAGACCCTTGCAATTGAGCTATTGAGCCAGTACAACAACCACATTTCCGCTATACACCTTTTGAAGCAAGTACTGCGTCCCAAGTACATCGAGTTCATTGGCACTTCCCCGCTCTTCTCCGGACTACACTGTGCATCTTTCTTTGGGATTGTTGAGCTTGTGACTGCACTGATAAACGAGAAAGGTTGCGATATCAACCAACGAGATGGCTCTGGCCGTACGCCACTCTCATGGACCGCAGGAATGGGACATGAAGAGATGGTAAAGATGCTCCTGGAGCAAGAAGATGTCGACCCTAGTCTCCGGGATAAGCATGATCGAACACCGCTCGGGTGGGCTGCTCTTTATGGACACGAAGGAGTTGTTAAGCTACTGTTGGGACGGGGGGATGTTGACCCCGATCATGCAGAGGATAATGGTCGGACACCACTCGGGATTGCCTCTTTCGAGGGACATGAAGGAGTGATCAGGCTACTCCTAGGGCGGGAAGATGTCGACCCAAATAGGCTAGATAAACAAGACGCTACGCCTCTCTTATTGGCCGCTTACAGCGGTCATGAAGAGGTCGCGAAGCTACTACTTGACCGGAACGGTGTTGACCCCAATCGGCCCGACTATTGTGACCGAACACCACTTGCTGTTGCCGCGTTCAAGGGAAATGAAGGAGTGGTAAAGCTGCTCTTATCGCGGGAAGATGTCGACCCCAATTACGCAGATATGGATGACCAAACTCCACTCTTGTTTGCTGCTTGCTGTGGACATGAAGGGGTGATTAAGCAACTCTTGGGACGCGGGGATGTCGACCCCAATCGCCCGGATAAGGATGGTCGAATACCGCTTGGGTGCGCTGCTTTCGACGGAAATGAAGGAGTGGTTAAGCAACTCTTGGGACGAGGGGATGTCGACCCAAATCGTCCGGATAAGGATCGTCGAATACCGCTCGGGTGTGCTGCTTTCGTGGGACATGAAGGGGTAGTTAAGCAGCTGTTGGGACGAGCAGATATCGATCCCAACTGCCCAGATAAGTATGGTCGAACACCACTCGGGGTCGCCGCTTTCAAGGGACATGAACGAGTAGTGAGGCTACTCCTGGGGCGGGAAGATATCGATCCCAATTATACAGATGAAAATGTTTCGGCACCACTCGCGATTGCCGCTTTGGGGGGACATGTAAGGGTGATAGGACTGCTCCTAGGGCGCAAGGATGTCGACCCCAATTGTGCTGGTGAGAATGATCGGACACCACTCGGGATTGCCGCTTTCGAGGGACATGAAGAAGTGGTGAAACTACTCTTGGGAAGGCAAGATGTCGACCCTGACAGACCAGATAACCAAGACGCTACACCGCTCTTGCTGGCCGCTCGTAATGGACATGGAGGGGCTGTGAAGCTTCTACTGGACCGGGACGATGTTAACCCCAATTACCCGGGCGAGCATGATCGAACACCACTCGGGTGGGCTGCACTGGAGGGACATGGGCGGGTAGTAAGGCTATTGCTTGAGCGGGAGGGTATCGACCCTGACATTCTAGATAAAGATGGTCATACACCACTCTTTCACGCTGCTCGCAATGGACATGAAGAGGTAGTCAAACTACTACAAGCCCGAAAATCACTCTAAAATGAAGACCCGCAGCCCCCCGTCACCTGTGGAAGAACTAAGATAAAGTAGAACCCCACGGTGCTCAACTATTTACACTAAAGGCGCTCATATTTCGCCCTTTTCCCCCACCAATCTTTTCTAACCTCATGGAGCCTTCGGTATGCCATTGAGGTCGTCGTCGCCTTCTATTTTTCCCCTTCTATCCCCTTTACACGCTCCACATGATCCCAACCGGAAAGTCTCTCCCGCTGCCTGGCCGAAATTTCCCTTGTGAGTAGACATGTACCCCTCGGAAATCTCCGCATATTTTCTAACGTCTATGTATTAAGGCTCGCAAATTCCTGTTCCCTTTTAGCGGACAGCAGCCAGGGGGCTCTTTCGTTTGTCAACTTGTGCTATTTTATTTCCATTCCTGATCGAATAGATATTATACCTTGTTTACAAGGTCTTCTCTCTACTTTTCGTTATGTATTCATTTCCTTCTTGCCTCACCCAAACAATAGTTGGATGGATATACGGGTAGATATATAAATTACACAGACTATTCTTTTTGATAGTACATGACCTAGCGAAGGAGCTCCAGAGGTTACTGTGCAAACTAGTATCGGCTCCAAATGTGGCTATTCCGTTGTCATATTGTTTCCCGAAAAAACTATGATAACTCTAACAACTCTAATATTCCTATATCGTAAACCCTGTTTGCTCATGAATTATCACTGTTACTTAACCTCTTTGCAATCCCTCTATGCATTTGCCTTACCTAGCATACAAAATATCACTGTTAAATTATCCCTTCCGAGAAGTTATAGATAATCACTCTATAAACTACTTTTCAGAAGCAGAAGTTGATTTGAGTTGTTGCGGGATATGAGATAATCTTTTTGTTATGGGTTTTCTTTTAACCACCTTCCACTATTGAAGCGACCCTAACCTAAAAACAAATGTATACGATAGAGGGGGGGGGGCAAACTGTGATATACGATTGTGATTCGCCCAATAATAAATAAATTTCCAAGAAATATGCATTATAGATGGACCCTTTGGCTATATTGTGGTCGTTTTAGAATAAAAATCTTTACCGTATTGAGGTTGGTATTAACCTTTTCCTGAAAATCCTTTTTCCCCAAAATTTGTGTTGGTCTATCATCAGCTGAACCATAGTTAATCTGATTGGGGTCTTCGGGGGTATCATAGTAACTATGAAGGAAGGTTAAGATAAAACATAAAAATAGGCGGGTAAGTTTTTGGAGAATCTGTCCATCATATCATGTTAAGGATGAAGAAGTGAGTGAGAGGAGTGAGGGAAGGAGGGGAAGGAGGAATAAAAAGAACTGGCAGGATTCAATTGCAGTCAAAGGGTTGAATCAGGAAGCGGTGGAGAGGGGGGGGAATTACCTGAGCGTGTCCAGCTTCAAACATAGTTTATACCCCCTGCGCATGCATCCAGGCCATACCTGAAATTATTATGCCTCGGCCTCGTGGACTGGAAGAATAAAAAATCGTGAAATCCACTACGATATCTCGGCCCCCCCTGTAATCTCCGAATTCTACTTGCGCACCTTTGCCAAGAGGGCACCTTCCGGTCACCATAAGATGTCTTCCGCCATACATCCCAATCTAAGTATTCCGAGTGATTGTTTAAGTATACACGGAACAGCCGGGGGCAATGATTAAAGTGCGAAATTACCATATTGACCTCTTCCGCACCCCCATATGGCCTCTGTGAGAATAATGATTATTCGGGACTTCGAGAACCTCTAAAATGTACAGGAAAAAAAAGAAAAAATCCGTTGAAAATAGAGCCAAACGAGGTCTGTGAGTACGGCACGAGAGGGTAGAAATATGGTGTAAGCTATCACGGCGACAAGGCAATTTGTCGTGGGACGTCATGGAATATTGTAGATTCGGCTACGGTAGACAACAGGGGCATATTTGGAGTGTTTGTGGATAACCAGGGGCCCTTCGCCTCCAGGGCTCATGGGATTACCACCAGCTCCTCCTTCCAAAATTTTCGAACTAAAAATGACATTCTCAAGTTTGCTCAATATATTTACAGGCTCCAAATAATCCTGACCGCTAATTTGGTCATCTCATCCCACGGAGTTCCTTCGAGAGTTGCCCCAAGCGCTCAACAACAATTGTCTTCCTCTCGAGGCTCAGATCGTGCCAGACCTCCCGCAGGCATACTCCTGGGACTTTCTCCATAATGATCCATTCAAAGCTCAACTCATTTTCGGTCGTGAAATCGTAGGCGAATACCTCTGGAACCGGTAGTGAGGTACATTGCCGCAACAGTGGGAGAGTGGCAACCTGGCTGGCAGTCTTATAGAACGGTTCGACCGGGAGCGTTGAGCGGAAGATGTAGGACTTCCGGTCGTTGATTGTGTTCCAGGAGACCGTGATAAATAGACTTTATTAAACGCCCCTCTTGTGAGGAATTTTACGGAATGGTGGTCCGCACGAAGCTAATGTCGTGAGTGCCTCAATTCTAGCGATGTTCAGGGTTGCCGCCCAAGCTGGTACAGGACCAAAAAAGTTGGATTTCCAACGAAGGCTGATGGGAGTGTGTCGGCGTCATTTTTTGTTGGTAACGGTGAGCTAATGAAGTGGTGAAGAGATTGTTGAGATGGGAACGTATGGATAGTGCATTAAGAGAAGCCGACCTGAATGTTTATTCTTGGTTCACATGATTAACCGAACATTTGGCGCCGCAACCTTCGACCACACGCAACATCGCAATGCCTCCCCGCCACTCCCGAACCCCGCTAACTACCTTTACCATACATAACAAAAAACTCACCATATCATACTTTCTACTTTTACTTTCGTTCACAGAGATTTACATTCTCATAACGGGCTATACCAGGGCTCTGGTTTCGGTCTGGGTTGCGTTTCCACAGTATACAGGTCAAGGCCACATGGAAGCACTGTCCACATCAGATGAGGTTATTGCGCATTGTGTAGTAACACTTCACCCATTTCCCCGATGCCGAGTGAAATCGTGTGAACCACCACCTCCTGCCCGCCTGGTTGACTGACAAACCTAATAACATGAATCCACCCCCTCGGGCACGCTATACACCGGTCCAGGGCCAATACGCCCGTAAGGCCTATTCGCCGTAATCCCGAGAACAATGTACAAGTAAATTGCTGTAGCGCTTACCTAATCTGGGCGCCAACCCGCAGCGGATAAAGGACACTGGGGTGTGTATATTAACCACTATTACACCGACATGCTTTTAGGACGTTATCCAAATTCAATATCATATTCAAATTTTAAACTCCATTATGTGAAACTCATTGAAGGGGAAACCGGCTTATGGTTTGGGTCACCTTGCAAAGATTCGTAATGCCACATAGAATTGACATGTAGTGATAAAGCTTCAACCTTCATCATTATAATAAGACCCTCAGATGTGTAGCAATTTATTTTCTATCAGGGTGTATTCCACACCACGGCAGCCTAAGGCGCTGTGCACGGAGAGCCATATGCATGTTTGAGTAAGGCAATAGTAGAACTTCAGTCAAGATATCAGCGGCAACTAGCATTGCGCGGAATGGCTTTCTAGGCCGTGGAATACATTGGTCATTGGATACGTGAATCTCTCGATCGATCCTTGATTTTTATCTCGAATTTTCAGCTGTTTTTGAAATTGTTTTTATTCTTGGAATAATCATTCTTACGCAATGGAAATGGGCATCCTATGTGGGAAAAAGACCTGAGCGGTAGTAAGGGATCAGTTTCTTTTGCCGCCAAGATCGTACAGTCATACCCCTCCAAGGTACAGTTAGCTAAACTATGAGCAATCCTTTTCCTTCCCCTACCTCCTTATACAACAGCCCTGAGCACCTAACGAGGGATAGACTAAGGATAAGTGTGAACAAAGAAGTTATAACATGATCAACCACCCATTGAATTGTTTTTTATTCGCCCATCTGGTTGATATTCACCTGCCCAGGGATTTTTTGATTTCAAAATCTCTGCTGAAATCCTGCTAGTCCTCCGAAAATACTAACGATCAGTTAGTTATTGTCATTATCATGTCCACATCTGCAAAACTTGGGAACAATTACCCTTAGGAAGCCTCTCCCAATCTGGCAGTTATTGCCGACTCGTATCTCGCTTGCGCATATGGACCAGCTAGCACCTGACCCACTGTGTCGGTCCCTGGTAGGAAGTCGTGCTCCAAGATTGGTTCCCCTGCTCCTCTCAAGTTTGCAAGGACTGATTGGTGGAAATGCCACCTAAGAAGTTCATCGGACACACGGCGGGGATCGGCTGGGTTGCGGCACACGGTAGCGAGAATTCTACCATCTAACCCGCGATTATCGGGCTCGAACACGACAATTTTATACTTGTCATCAGGATTCACGGAGATAAGGTACTGATCAAACTTTTGGTGTATAGTTGCATCCAGGAGAATCCCGTTTCGACTGGAGTAGATTTTTGCAGACGCAGGGGAATCATTGATTCCTGCAATGTATCGCCCACGATCATTCTGAATCTCAAGACCCCCATGCTCGGGAGGAAAGACATGGGCGACTTCAAACCCACTCCAGTTATATAGTAGGTTGGGACAACCTATCGCCAATTGGGCAAGGCGCACAGAGGTCGGTTTGGAAAGAGAATAGTGTCTTGAAGATGGCCGGCAAAACCTATCCCCGGTTGCTGGACCATCGCGGGGTCATAGCTCCAGGAGACTGCGTCCGTGAACCCCTATTAGAACACCGCCAGGAATGCTGCTAGACTTCGACACTCTCAGCTTTCCCACAGATCACGTTCTTTATTAACTGCTCGCGTTTTTGCACTCGCATCTTTGCATCTCAATGCGTAGTTTCCATATCTCTTTACCTAGCTTAACCAAGAAACACACACCAGGAGAAAAATCCGATGGCCCCCAGAAGAGCTACCACACTTGGTGGGACCTCAGCACCAACTACCAGGCGCAGAACACAAGGTGGAATTCGGAAGAATCCATGTACTCGACAAGCTCCAACCCGATACGGCCAGCAGCCTGAACCAGCTCCCAGTAACCCACGCACTTCTGAAATCCGCGAACCCGCAAGCAGCAGCGTGGAGCCCGAACCCAGCATCCCCGAATATAGTCACTCTCCACAAAGCAATGAGAGACTACCCAGCATGCCCCCAGCATCTCCAGAGATTCCAAGACCACCACCTGCCACCCCTACGACTGAAAACGAACCTGAACTACTTGCATCATCCCCCACAGTCTCAGATCATACTATCAGTCTAGGCACCATGTGGGAACTCCTACGCTCACACGAAGAAGATATAGTAGACCGCGTTGTCCAATGACTTCGATCACATAACTCAATTTCCCATATCAACAATACTGCCAATGCCAATGACGTTGTCCGAGCAGCTCAGGATCTTGAGCCCAACTCCACCTTTATGAGAATTGCTGAACTGGAGGCGGAGCTAGTCCAATTGAGGGAACAAGCCCAGCGAGGCCACGAGAGTATGAGGAATCCAAGACCACTCAGTACGTATAATCCCAGCCAACCCCACCTCCCACTAGCGAGTGAAAACGCATCTGCCATTGCGGACTCCGTCGAAGTACTATTCCCAGGTGTCGAACAGGGGACATTAGTCCAAATAATCGAAAACCGGTTCAAGCCAACAAACATTTACCGGCTGCTAGCAAGCGAGAAGGAGCGTGCCGAATCCCAGCGTACGATTAACATTGGCGGCATTGAGTTCGAACAAGCGGAAAGAGATGGTAAAGAAAGCGAATACCGAATCAGTATTTTCTTTAAAGCATGGGCTGCATACTCGGGAATCTTGGTCAAGCTCGCCCCTCATAGCCTCCAAGGAGATCTTGCGACGGCCCTCTCTATCTACACAATGAACCTATATGATCTGTTAGAGAAGTATGCATGGGAGGATGTTAAAGCCTACCACTTCCAATTTCACAGGAAGAGAGTAGCCAGTGGCCAGCGCATCTACCATGGAACGGAATGGCGTCAGCTAGACAGCGAATTAGTTACCTCAAAATGCTTCGCACACCCGGCCCCTAGATCCATCTGGACTCAAAGCCAAAAGTTAGCTCCTGCACCAACTCAAAGATTCAGCGAGCTTCCAATTCGGGAGAGTGTCCCTGGCCACAGCTATATACCATTTGGTCCACATACCACCGCTCCCTATAGCATCCCTGAATACCGGACACACCACGGACATAGTTCAATATCCTCTCTGAATCCACGAATCCCCTCAAGCATCACACCCCTGGCCTTGCAAGCATGCAGGAATTGGAACTACCAGGAATGCCGGTCAATGCAGTGCCGCTACCAACATTCTTGTATTTCTTGTGGTAGCAACCACCGAGCACCGCAATGTCCTTCAGAAGATAGTACCGGACAACTACCGCCGTCCTATACAGGGAACAACCGACTTTAGCTTTCCTAATCATTCCAATTTATTCTTACTCATGCAATTTCCAACCTCCCCTTCCTTGTACATATCTCTCATACCTTTATAATTGTAAGCTTACAACAACTCAAGCCTCTCAGATTACTACAGCCAGACCCAATACTGCCTCTAGCCTAGGCTCATATTCGTACTCACCTGTTAGTAAACAACAACCACGCCCCAATACCTGTATTCACTACCCACTATTTACCATCCATACCATGCCAATGCCACCAGGGCAGTTGAAAGTGAATGGATGGAAGGAGCTTACTAGAGAGTACCCCGACCAGCAGGTCATAACAGCAATCGTTGGCATTTGCCATTATGGTGCGCGAATCGGCTATGAGGGCCAGCGCAATGGGATTGTGATCCACCCCAACCTGGTGAGCGCTGAAGAAAACCCAGATCTAGTAGCTCAAGACATAGAGTCTGAAATGAAGAAAAAACGGTCAGAACTATAACCTAATCGCGCAAGCCTATGCGCTGACCACTACACCGCATCACCACTAGGACTGGCGGACAAGGCCGATGGTAGCAAAAGGCGAATCCACCACCTGTCTTATCCAACAGGTCTCTCGACAGCTATTAACGGCGGAATCCCCCAGCCCTACGGTGGAATGGTTTATAGTAGAATCAACGAGGGTATAAGAGCTGTGCAGAAGCTCGGAAAAAACTGTATTCTAGTGAAGCGGGATTTTGAGTCAGCTTTTCGACATATACCTGTGTCACCGGAGGACTCACCACTACTTGGATTCCATTGGGAGAACCGATACTATGCTGAAAGGTTCCTCCCATTCGGCCTGTGAACGGCCCCATATCTTTTCAACCTATTCGCAGAGGTTTTTCACTGGATCCTCGATGATCAGCTGAAGCAGCAGAATACCAGGCCCATAGTCATCCACTATCTCGACGACTTTCTCATGGCACTCCCCACTGGCAAAAATCTTGACATCTTCAGCGAAATATTCTCTAATCTCTGCGACAAGGTAGGACTCACAATCAAAACCTCTAAAAATGAGGAGGGAAAGGTAGTAAGCTTTGCCGGCATTGAGTTCGACACCGAGCGCATGGTGATCCGCCTGCCAGAAAAGAAGCTTTTCAAAGCACACGCCATCGTCCAAAACGCAACAGACCAGAAGTCCCTATCGCTCCTCGAGATCCAAAAGATTACAGGTTACCTGAATTTCGTCTCAACCGTGATACCCCTTGGTAGAACCTTTCTCAGATGCCTATATAACGTGGAGCTTTTCTTCCCACCCGGGGCCAGACACCAACCACGACGGATATCAAGGGAGGCACAGAGAGACCTAACCTGGTGGGCAGAAGCACTATCAGTAGCACCAGAGAGGTCAATAGCGAAAATGAGGCGAGAGGTCATCCGTGCCTAGTCAGATGCCGCCAGTACAAAAGGATTGGGCGCATTCTACCTCCCTGAAAACCAGTCCTATCCCGAGCGAGATTCAGCGTTCTCAATCTCCTTTCCGGCATTTCTGGCAAAAGGACGGAAACACATCAATACGCAAGAAATGCGAGCTGTAGACCAAGTACTCTTGCATTGGGGAGCAGACTGGATAGGCAAATGACTAATAATCCATGTTGACAATAAAGCTGTCATGCATGGACTTACCAATCGTACTATTCGAGGAAAATCAATGCAAGTACTGCGGAGATGCCTCCTCCTAGCTACAGTGTTTGACTTGGACCTGGAAGCTAGCTGGGTTTTGACCAAAGACAATGCCTTGGCAGATGCGTTATCACGAGTAGAAACTAACTGAATTGCTGACATCACACCACAGTTACTATCCCCCACATCCAGCCCCCCACAATGTGGATTTCGAACATTCAGGAATTGGGGTTGTCAGAAGTAGCAGCCTACTACTTGTGGTATGGGCTGGCACCATCAACACAGCGCAATTATGAAACCCCAAGATCCCGCTTCACCATATTCTGTGCACTATCAGACTTCCAACACCAAAATGGGGGGTGCTTTCCAGCAAAGCCCACCTGGGTGATTGAATGGCTTTGTTCCCTGGCAGGAATAGTAAAAGTAAAAACTATGAAGCTATACCTCGCAGGAGTCAGGTCATACCAGCTTGATCTCGGAATTGATTGCTACGCATTCTCGGACCCCCGACTCGAGCGCATAATTCAAGGAATAAAGCGCGACCACAGTGAACCTGAGCGCTGCACACGGACGCCACTGTCCCATCCTTACCTCCTCCGTATTCTGCAGTACCTAAGACCAGCGAACTATGACAACATAGCTCTCAAGGCTGCATTCACCCTAGCATTCGCAGGATTCCTGCGAGTCGGAGAATTTACCTACAAGCAGGCAGATAGAGACTTGGGCCCAACCTTCTCAAACAGGTTTTTGACCAAAGGTAGTATCGTGATACGAGCCAGCAGGTGATATATGGAAGTGATACTCCCAGCATCAAAAACGGACCCTTTTTGCAAATGGATAAACCTCACAATAGCCGCAACCTACAACACGGCATGTCCGATATATGCTATGAGAGAATTCTTAGCCCTGGATACACACAGACCACCCCATGCACCACTGTTCTGCATCGGAACAGAGAGACAACAAGCATTCACCCGTGAGTACGTAGTACTAAAGCTTCAACAACTAGCACTCACTGCTGGACTCAGCCAGGGGATGTGGAATGGACATAGTTTCTGTAGAGGAGCTGCCACATAGGCAGCAGAAGTAGGAATCTCTGAAAGCGAAATCCAAACACTGGGGCGCTAGCGTTCCGATGCATATAAGAGGTACATTGAGTACTCAAGCCAGGAGCGAATATCGCTATCAAAGCGCTTCCAGGTAGGCCAGCGCCGCACCCGTTAGCTACATATCAGCCTGCCTGGACCTAGGTGGGAGTGGTTACCGACCGAATGGCAGGCCAACTCAGGCTCCCAACCGATAGCCTGCCTTGATTTGGAGATATCGGTCGTAACGATCTTCCCAGGCAAGGGCAGCGACAACCTCACCAAAGCCTCCGCCAGTGGATTCTCGGTATCATGAGTCAAGCTGCTGTATCGCTCAACTCTCCTTTGGCGTTGTACTTTCCTGTTACTTGGGTTTTCCTTTATGCTGTTCCCAGTATTTCCTTATCTCAGTTTCTTAGCGTTGGAAAATTGGATAGTAGGTTGGGACAACCTATCGCCAATTGGGCAAGGCACACAGAGGTCGGTTTGGAAAGAGAATAGTGTCTTGAAGATGGCCGGCAAAACCTATCCCCGGTTGCTGGACCATCACGGAGTCATAGCTCCAGGAGACTGTGTCCGTGAACCCCTATTAGAACACCACCAGGAATGCTGCTAGACTTCGACACTCTCAGCTTTCCCACATGTCAAGTTCTTTATTAACTGCTCGCGTTTTTGCATCGCCCACCCGCCCTCCATGGACGAACACCAGGCACACTCATCGCCACTTGGGGAGATATCGGTCGTAACGATCTCCCCAGGCAAGGGCAGCGACAACCTCACCAAAGCCTCTGCCAGTGGAATCTCGGTATCATGAGTCAAGCTGCTGTATCGCTCAACTCTTCTTTGGCGTTGTACTTTCCTGTTACTTGGGTTTTCCTTTATACTGTTCCCAGTATTTCCTTATCTCAGTTTCTTAGCGTTGGAAAATTGGTGGCCCGAATATTAATTTCAAGATTGATAATTCCCGAAATAACGCACTTCCGGTCTCGATCACGGATTTCTTGATGGAATCTATCTTCTTCATCGCAGATAGTTTGAGAAACCGAGCACTGTATCCAAGGCTCATCGGTTACTTGGACAGGGACTGGCGAAATTAACACGTGGGCTGCCCAATCAACGCAGGAACTATTGTACATACCTTTGCAATAAATATCGTATATTCCTAGCTCTAATAGCAAGTTTCTTCTGGATACGATATGGTTTGATACCCTCTCTTGAACCCGTAGAGGACTCGCCTGGACCAGTAAAATTCCAAGCATGTCAAGAAAGTTCGCTTCAGTTATAGACCCATTTTGGAAAAGCCCCCCAAGAGCCATGTCAGGATTGGTAGCATCATAAAAGGAGACGTTGTGGAGGAGAGAGCGATCGAGAGACATGGCTTGTATTGGTGATTGTGGTGAATCTGATCATAGAAGTGGCTTAAAAGCTGGTGTAGGCAAGAATTCAAGAAATCTCAAGGTGTGTGTTGCTCAAAGCGACTTGGAATACGGTAGACGTGGTGGAGGTGGTGTGGTAACATAGGAAGGTTTGTGTGACTGCTCACGTCATGGAGTACAAAGTACATGCCTTAGCTCTCCGTGTAAACTAAAACCCACATGAAGATCCCGGCATGATGGAAGACGAGGTCCCCATTTATATGTAGGACACGGAGCCTGACCCATCGTACAACGCGACCCTGGAATCACACCATATTCAAGTAATCCGTCAGGCAAAGTTGACCTCGAACAAATCCGGGGCAGAAGATAGGGGGCTGGGCGGGTATAGTTCCGGTCACTGATAATCTGGGCAGTGTAACATTCAGTTTGAGATTAATAATCATGATTCTTGGCATTTTGCGGGGTAGTGAAAAATGAGATTTCCTTGAGAAAGGTAAATTATATACTTTATCAAACCTGAAAAAGCATATCTGACTGAATAAACCAGGACAGATAAAGGTGAAAATGCCGAGACCAACATGCAAGCGGGGAGCAACCGATGCAGCTGCAGAGGCTAGCAGGGAGAAGAGAAGGCGAGATGATGAAACCTGTCGAAATGCAGAAGCTGCAGTGGTGGATTTTGGAGCTGAGTGGACAGCTAAGCTGTCGGTGCTTTATGCTGGGTTTTTTGAAGACCCGGATGAAATATCTGAGCAGGATAAGACTGAAAGGGAGGAGAGTCATGGTGAAGAGGAGGAGGACCAAGATGGAAACAATGAGGATGAGCCAGTGTCCGATGAGATTGAGGAAGGAAATACCATTGGTGGAGAGAGTGGGAAAGGGGAGGACTCAGACGAGGGAGAAATGGAAGTAAAGGCAAATGTATTAGAGGAAATGATGCAAGATAGGGAAATCTGGAGAGATATGGAAAAACATCAGCAGTTTCGGTATCAGCGTGGAGCAGCTTGTTCAAGACAAACAGAATGGTGATTACTAACACAGGCCCAAGAACTAAAAATTGCTGTGGCATCCTCATCTACTCTGGACTCTTGGCTGGCCACTGGAGCAGCCAAAGTTGACCGAATTCAATCTTCCTCAAATCCACCTCCATTAAGTCTCAAGGATATTCGTAACCTGATAGTTGATAGTGCGATTCGATGTTTAAAAAAGCTATTGGAGTGCAAGTCTAAGCCAATTGGGCAGGATTATAGTTGCTATCTTGCTGCTCTCCACTTTCTTTACCTTCAAAGGAAGCATCCAGGAGCTGGTCGCAAAGAGTTATCTTTGGCCGCAGCCAATGCCTTTAATCGAGGACGATGGGTGGCTGAAAAAATTATCACTTGGGAGAAAATCTGAATATCTGAATGCCGGATTCCTGAAGGAATGCAGGACAAAAAAAGTAAAATTGACAGCTGGCAGAATTATGAGGGAGTTCAGCTTGCTGTCAGGGAATACATATCAGGAGCAGGGGAAGGAATATCTGCCTTAGAACTAGCGAAGGCAATAACTACCTATGTAAATGTAGTTGAGGCTGAGGACTTAGTAGATGCTTTAGAAGATGATGCCAGGGAGGCAGAGAGGAAAGAAAGAAAGAAGGAGAAAACTGGTATTGGGGCAAGGACTGGAAGGCGATAGCTGAGAAAAATGGACCTTCAATACAGGGAGGTGAAAAAGGGAGTTTTCATCGATAGACATGAGCGTTCTGATGTGATCGAATACCATTCAACAATATTTCTACCGCGATACAGGGGGCTACTAGACTCTTCTCGCCAGTGGACAGATGAGGGTAATATTGTTTCTTCAGTACTCTTACCTGGTGAAAAAGAAAACATCTTAATCACTCACGATGAATCAACTTTCTATGCTCATGATGGTCGCCGATTTATGTGGTTAGAAGAAAATAAGCAACCCCTATGCCCAAAGAACCGAGGACGTGGAATTATGGTTTCAGAATTTCTGACCCCAGTGGGTGGCCTATCTCCCAGACAGTATTACCGATGAGGAAATAGAATATCGACAACTACCTCGCCGTCAAGCAACTGAGTACCTGGAGTATGGAAAGGACAATTACTGGGATGGTGATAAGATGGTACACCATACTTTAGAGATTAGGCTTCCCATTTTTGAAATAGCATATCCTGACTGTCAAGGTGTTTGGTTATTGGATAATATAACAAACAATTCTGCCTATGCAGATGATGCCCTGGTAGCCAATCGAATGAACTTTAAGCCTGGTTGACAACAACCAGTCTTGCGAGAAGGCTTTATTCACTCTAAAGGCCGGCCACAACCTATGACCTTTCCTGACAATTATAGTACTCCAGCTCTCTGAGGCCTTCCAAAAGAAATGAAATAAATTCTAATAGAGCGGGGGCTCTATCATCCTACAGTGCCTCATCAGAAGTGTTCGTGATCTGAGAAATGTTTAATTGCGGTTGTGCCAGGAGACCATGGAGTGGGGTTGTCAACAGCGCTCACGCGACGCGAGTGTATCGTCAACCCTTAACTACCACCGCTCAATGATCAACGGTTAATGATCAATTATCTGCTATATATATTTTAGAGTAAAATAATAATAAAGAAGGCTAGCTAATACTTTGTATAACCTCCCCTTGCTTCCAATACTGCAGCTACTCTACCAGTTATTGATTTCCACAACTTTTCAAAAAACACCTCAGGAATTGTCTCCCAAACCAAAGGTAATACTTGTGCAAGCCTCTTCTTAACAGCTTCTTTTCCTCCTGGGGTATCTCCAATTCTTAGTTATTGCTGGTGTAATCGCTTTTTAAACTCAACCCATAGATGCTCAATAGGATTCAAATCAGGAGAATATGTGGAGTGCTCCTCAACCTGAATACAATTTCTCTCAAGCCAATCCATAACACTATAAGCCTTATGAACAGGAGCATTATCCTGCTAAAAAAGAATATCTTCAAGTTGCATACTAAAGGAAATCATTTGATGAATTACAGGAAAAAGATGTTTTCTTAAGAGTCTAACATACCTGGTCTTGTTGATATTTTAGATAATAGGAACCAAAGGACCTTTTCTCTTACCCCAAAAGGACCCCCATACCATAAGCGAAATACCCTTATCCTTTTCCTTTGGGTAAATACAGTCTGCATGCCACTGCTCCCCAGGTTCTCTGAAAACCCATTGCTGCCTTGGATGTCTGGATTTCTCCACACTGCACTCATCACTCCAGATGACTCTCTCAAAATCCTCAGCTGTCTAATTCCTATAAGCAGTAGCCCATCTTAGTCTCTTAGCTATATGGACAGCTTTGAGCTTAGGTCTTGACTTGGCTAGCCATTTCTTAATATTGGCATCTCTGAGTACTTTATCAACTATAGATTTGTTAGAGAATCATGTTCTATCACTCAGGCTCAGATGAGTACCAACCAGTAGAAAGAGAAACACCCGGCGCATATTTATCCCTGAAATCTGATCTGGTCATTTTCCGGTTAGATTTGGCAGCCCAGATGATTGTGCAATGCTGTCGCTGGCTGAGAACAGGTGTGCAACCAGGACGAGAAATATTATCCAAGGACAAATGCTCACATGCGTGAGTGAGAAAGCTTTTAATAGTTGACCATGGCCGGCCAATAACTTGAGCAACCAGAGCAATATTCCAGAGGCAGTGGAAAAATCCAATGATTATGCCCTTTTTCCACATTGGTCATTTCAGTTCGAGTGGTTTTTGGATTTCGCTTTTTTGGCTTTAATTTATATCTGGATCAGTTAACCATTGGAAATTCGGAGGAAATTGAAATGAAAGAATTATTCGAATAGAGGATCACCGTATTGTAGTGAGTAAGATTGTATGGGGCAGGTATCATACGGTCACGCAATCAGCAAGCTGGCATTTGGAGAGGTGGCATATAGCAAGATGGCATTTTTGGTGAGGTGTAACGATCACTATTGTGATAGTTAGTGCTTGGCAACGGGGAACGATACTTCTCTTCCTGTCCTTCTTCTTCTCCTTGTCTTACGATAGCTCTAGGCCTCTGCCTACGTTACCGATAGTACAAGACCCTTGTCTTCTACCGGGAACGCCTATCGTAAGCTTTCTCTAACTCTTCTTCGTAAAGCTCTTTCCTTGGCGTAACGATATCATTGCAATAAAGGTAAAGATCGTAAGAGTGTTTTATATTCGTTAAAGTAATATGTAGGAAAAGTACTTAGAACAAAGCGTGAAGAACCTATCTTCCTCGGCCGCATCGGCCTCCTTATATATATGTTCTTCCCGCCTTTAATCATGTGACCATGTGCAAAACTAAATCATAACAAACTAATCATATGACCAAAGTGATCACATGCTCAAAACCTATGACCTCATAGCGAGGTCATGTGTGAAACTCATAAATTAATCATAACGCAATAAACAAGTCATATGACTTGACTGAGTCATATGCACGAAACCCATGACATCATAATGAGGTCATGTGCGAAACATAAATCATATGCGCAAGGCTTGCCTGTAAGGCACACTCGTAAGGCATACTCGTCAGGCGCATGTCCCATGACTCATACTTGAGCCATGTGCGAAAGCATCACAAATCCCACACATAACTAATCATATAACCCGAATAGGTCATATGTGTGAAACAATAACATACCTGTGACTCATAACCATGTATCACGTGAAAAACGCTTTCCTCGTTAAGCCACGTTCGTGACATGAGGTTGCTTAGTAAGACGATCACGAACACTTCTAACGAGACACTGTAAGCTTAAAGCTATATGTAAGGATTCTAAAGGAAACAAGATTTGCATGCCAGAAGGGGTTAACTGTTGTTGCCAACATATCCTCAGCCTTCAGAGGGACTTTCTTGAGCAGAAAGGAAAGCTGCAGGAAGAATTGGAGTCCCGTGGGCACATTGTTCTCTTTTATCCTCGCTTTCACTGTGAATTAAATTTTATTTAATACTTTTGGGGATATGTAAAGCATGAGGTAAGGGAAAATTGTGATTATAAGATGGATGGTTTATGAGAAAATGTGCCTCAGGCATTGTCTAATGTTTCTATTTCAACAGTATGGAAATTTTATACCAAATGCCTTCATACTATGGATGCGTATCGCGATCGATTCATCTATGGTACGAAGGACTTTGAGCACCATGTATATAAAGGCCACCAGAGGATTAAGGAAAAAGATGTGGATAGGTAGCATAATTCTCTAAGGCCGTAGTATCTTACTCTTATTAAAAGCACGTTGATTCTGGTCATTAAGTATAGAGATATATCATTCGAGTGATATTCCATGCTTCACTTAATACTCTTGGCGCTTTATAGTCCCCGTTTTTCCTGTAACATTACTTCTGTTCTCTATACAAATGGCCCTAACTTCAAACCCTTATCCCTCTCTAACTGTTTAAGCTTTCACAGGTTTAAGAGCGACCACTGATAGAGCACATCAAAGAGTACATGTTTTCGCTCTTAAAAAGAAAAAAAAGTGCTTTTATGGTAGAGTAGTAGACCATCAAACTGGTACAATA
The DNA here is from genome assembly GCF_000151645.1 of Tuber melanosporum. Classification (NCBI taxonomy): domain Eukaryota; kingdom Fungi; phylum Ascomycota; class Pezizomycetes; order Pezizales; family Tuberaceae; genus Tuber; species Tuber melanosporum. The sequence continues at coordinate 346,906 of NW_003299150.1, read as the reverse complement.
ATATTGGCAAAAGTACCCAGGTTATGCTTGACCGGAACTGTATGATAAATTGCTATGGCGCTTACTTAATCGGGTACTGTAGGCGCTAACCCAGATTAGCTGAAAAATGTTCGGTGTGTACTTGTACTAGGGTAGATCATGAATTCATGGTAAAGAGCAGGGATCAGAGACTAAAGAGCGGTGGTACTGTACTAGGGGCAGGTATTAGCGATCGAACAGGCTGAGAATCGCGGAAGATGTGAATAGTAAAAGTAGACAAAAAGAGTGAACATAGGTATGTAGCCAATGTAGTGGCAACGATGTGTGGAGCATGTCACGCAATCTGAACATTAGCTTCAACGGGCGAGCGGATAGAAATACTCCAGTTTAACAAAACAACTTTGGTAAATTCTAAGTATATTTACTTTGTAAAGCAAATAAAAAGTGTATAAAAGTACAAGAATTTGATGTGAAGTAGAATTTTGTTAAGTAGCGAGAAACTCACAAGTACATGAAAATGTCAGACCTTGGAGACCACGAAGCACAAGCACCTGCACCGAGGGCAATAAAGACCCAGATCACTCTCTCCTTAAGGTCTAAAATTAGGTCCATGCGTACTATTGCTCTTTGGCCATTTCGCCGTATTGCTTCCAGCGTTCAGGTTCCCCTGAGCACAGTTTTCTCAATCTGCGCACGCCCAGGTACTCTTTTTACCTTTGACTTCCAGGCTAGTAAGCCTAATAATTTCATAGTATAAGATAATATTAATGATAATAGGCACACCTCTGCAGAGCCGGATCGGTAGACCTCATATTTTGTCACAAGAAAATCAGGATCGTCTCATTAAGCATGCCACTCTCTCAGCAGAAAATCGCCGCAAGGAACTTCCGGCTATTGCCGAGAAGCTCGGTATCCATATCAACGAGCTCACACTTCGCCGATTCTTCGATAGCCATGGTTACCATCGTCGCATCGCAAGGACCAAGCCTTTCCTAACAGCAAAACAGAAGGTTACACGGCTAGAATTTGCACATACATTTATCAACTGGAGTGAGGAAGACTGGAAGAAAGTTATTTGGACAGATGGGTGTGCCTTTAATATAGGAGGCTTTTTAGAAAATACCTGGGTGACAAGAACTGCTCAGGAAGAGTATCAGGAGGACTGCATTCTACCAAAATTCTATAAGCTTGATACAATAATGATATGGGGAAGCATTTGTGGAGATAGAAAAGGGCCAATGGTGATCTGGGATAGAGATCAATGGGGTGAGACTATTAATGGAATCAGCTATTGCGATCATATTATTATCCCTCACCTTTATCCTTTTTGGTGTCAGCTAAGTTCTGAGCGGCCCGACTATATCTACCTTCAACAAGATGGTGCTCCTCCACACCATGCAAAGGTTCAAGTTACCGCACCACCTCCTACCTACTCCTGTGACTGAGTTCAACTCTATCCTGTGAGTGCTTTAAGATCAATTAGCTAAATATCACATATAGGTTACTACTAAACTTCTTACCAACTTAAATATTTTTGACTACTTTTTCAAATGGCCTGCGAGCTCTCCAGACCTTTACCCCATCGAGCATGTATGGCGATTAATGAAGGACCGCATTTCTCGGCGTTCACCTCGCCCTACCACCAATATCCTTCTCCTTCAAGCAATTCAGGAAGAGTGGGACGCTATCACTAGCGAAGATCTTGCCTCCCTAACTGCATCGATGCCTGCTCGGATTGAAGCAGTACGGGCTGTTGCTGGGGGTCATACGCGATATTAGGCTACCGGTGGATTTAGGGTGTGGTAGACTTTAGTCAGGGCGGGTCATGAATCAATTTACAGAATCTCTTTGGTTTCAAATACTTCTCTTTTTTCCTATAGTATCTTTTTTTTTTTTTTTTACCTTTCTGTTGTTTTAACAATGCGACTTGAGAGTGTTCAGTGAAATTGATATTTTTTCTCGCTTAATCTCGCGTAGCATTTGGTGTGTGCGAAGACTTTATACCGGCCCCCAGTACAAGGGTAGATCATGAATTCATGGTATCATACAGAGCAGGGGTAGTGCGAGGTGATTTTAGGTAGCACTTTGGTACACTATAACCGAAGCAACATTTCAACAGAAAAAATATGTTTATGGTGCAGAACCTCTTCGCTAGAATTCTG
>NW_003299150.1:337847-344435 GCF_000151645.1 Tuber melanosporum | reverse complement strand
GTAGCTCTCCGGGCTCATACCTTGCTGGGAAATATCAAACCGAATTCATTACTTACGCACTGTACCATGAATTCATGATCTACTCTTGTACAGTGTTTGCAGAGGTGTCCCATAATTTTGTCCAAATCAGAGCTATTGAATTCAAGAAAGCATGAACTAAAGAACCAAAAATATCATGATCATTACAGGATTGCAGGCCATTACTGATTGTACTTATTTTCTTTATTCCACTTTGCAATCACTCTATCCAATAGCACAGAGACTGAAACATGGTGGCTGGAAGGAGTAAAAGAAAAGAAGCAAAAAAAGACAGTAAAATGAACAAAGATGATAAAGGTATTGTGAGCAAAAAGACAAATATAAAATCTCCAAATTGGTGACAGGGAGATGGGGGAGTTCAAATTAGAGGGGCATTGAAGGGAAAATTGAAGGAGCATGGAGGAGGGGGCCTAGGGGTGATTATGGTAGTAGGGGGAGGTGGAGCAAATTGAGGCAAATAAAGTTGAAATAATAATAATAATAATAATAATAATAATAATAATAATAATAATAATAATAATAATAAGAGTTGGAGAGAGAGACAGAATAGTACCGATGTGACACATTTCGCACATGATTCAATTATGAGTCATGGGTTTTACGCATATGACTTGTTATGTTATGATATATTATGTTTCGCATATGACTCAAATATGAGTCATGAGACGTGTGCTTTGCATTTATATATTGCACATATGCCTTACACATATAATTTGTTATGTTTCGCACATGACTTTATCATGGTTAACTACTCTTTGGATGTCACGGCTGTTGTTTTGGTTACTACAGTGGTCTCAGTTGGGGGTAGTAGGCTGGACCTTAAGAGTTCTTGGAGACCAGTAGAGGAGCACTCTCATGGGAATTTTATGCTGGAGGTTATCCTGCACTCACCTGCAGAGGTGGTTGAGAGTGGTAGTCTGGATGGTCCAACTCCTGGTTCACTGGGGCTGGAGTAGACACTTACTCTTAGTATAGGTACGGTGGATTCCCTTGTGATACCAGCTGCGGTGGTATCACCCAGTTCAGGGGAGGGTCAGGTGCCTGAGACTATTGTGGGTGAACCCATGGCTAGTTGGGGTAATGCCTCTTGTAGTGTCCCCCCAGTGGCAGTTGGTAGTGATGAGAGTTGCCCATCTATCCATATTTTTGGACCTGTACGGAGGGTGAGAAGAGGAAGAAAAGTAAGAAGTATTGGGTCAAACACGATCAAGCCTCATTCGTGTGACTTGTTCCTCGCTCTGTGGTGTCATTGCCTTCACTGGTTCGCTAACGTGAACTGGCACTTTCAGAGTCCATGGCAGGTTTACCATCTGTAGAAAGATGTAAGGATTACCATTTATATAGTTAGTTCTTAGTGACAGGGAATGATACTTCTCTTCTTCTTATATTACATGATAGCTCTAGGCCAATACCTACATTGCTGATAACACACAACCAATGTAGTCTGTATGTAATGCCTATTATAAGCTTTCTCTAACTCTACCTCATATAAAATTCTTTTCGTTATAGTAGTAAATAAAGGTCATGATAACAATAAAGAGTGTAAAGATGTTTTATATTGGTTAAAGTAAGTAATAAGTAGAAAAAGTATGTAGAATTCAATCAAATTTTGTTTAAGCTTGTACTGCCAATACTGGCATACGACTAGCCCTACCGTGGGGCCTCCAGGTTGCCGCAACCTGGATACTACTAACTACAAACTAAGTAAACCTCCAATCCGATACTTTGAACATGCCCATGCCATTCCCCAAGGCGAACACTAAATACAAAGCCATCAACAGTAAAGGACACCCTCCTCAGCTCAGTCTTCCTGTCAGCCAAGTTACCCATACAAAATACAAAAATCCACTACTGCCACCAGAAGGTGATCCCCTTCGATAACCTCCTCCACAACAGAATCTAAGATAAATGCCCACTCAATGATCTGAGGACATCACTACTGACAATACAGGCACTGCACTCCCGAATCTCAAATAAATGAAATACTGAAAGTCCAAGCACGTAGACCCGAAGGAGAGCCAACTTATATCGCGAGAGCTCTTAAGCCAAGAGGGTACCAACTATCATAGACACTCCATGGAGTACGACAGTAAAATTGCTGTAATGTATTTGCATGCTACTAATCACATTATCGGTAATAGGTACGATAGTTGGCAGGTGGCCTGCTCTTCCAGAGAGGAGGTGAGAGCTGAGAACAAATGGAGGCTTTGAGGGTGTACTGAGGAACAAAGAAGTAATCATTCAACTAAGGATATTGAAATACTGTTTGTTGAAGTCTGCCTTTTCCATCGTAGAATCAGGTGGTCTGTAAATACATAAATCTCTTCATGCCTAGCATGAACGAAACTAATCAAAGGTATCAAGTGATACACTTTGGTAAAACTAATTAAGTATCGAAGCGATACTTAAAACAAAACATAAAACAAAACCAATAACCAAGTACCTGTACCGGTTACAAAAATGATACTTAAAACAAAACATCAAACAAAACCAAGTATCAGAGCGATGCTTAAAACAAAACATAAAATAAAACCAAGTATCAAATGATACTTAAAACAAACCAAGTATCAAAGTGATACTTAAAACAAAACATAAAACAAAACCAATAACTGAGTACCTGTACCGGTTACATTCCCCAAAACAAAACAACTGTTTAAAATAAATAAAAATCTAATAGTCATCAAAAGCAGAGTCAGAGAAACTAAAGGCTTCCATTTCTGCTACAAGTTCTTCATCATAAGTGTTACACTAAGGACAAGAGAAAATGCTAAGAAAACATTGAAACTCAAAGAAGGGAAGGTCACAGTAGTCATGAATACCAGATTCATGCTGTACGTCTACCTAGGCATTATTGCATTCAGGACAATAGTCTATCCCGAGGATTGTGAAGTAGTCTTTATAATGGATAATATTGCGGTTCAACAACAGTCCTACAAGCTCTTGTCGTAGCCTCACATTAAGTTGCACATAGTTTGATATTGTTATGGTATTCGGATAGTGAATAGTGCCTAGATGAGGTTGCCGAGGGCTTATTCCATAGCTTGATTCTCCTCATGGCTGGTCTTAAATTCCAATTTGAAGTACCATGCCCAAAACCCATCCCTAGCGTCGAGCTCTACCTGCTGTTGCTAACCTTCTGCCGTAGTTAGTATCCTGTACATCGTTATGGAGTTGATTGTTGGTGGAAGGGAATCATTTGGCATGTTGGCATCCCACCACTCATTTACCATATCCATCAATTGTCCCAGTCCTTCTAGAGCTTCCCAGCTGTTTTTGCAGGTTGGGTAATCTTTCCATTTGACCGGGGACTGATCATTCCCATGCTGAAGTATTAGGAATACTGGGATCCAATACCTAGGAACCACCCTAAGCAGTGTAATCCCACTAGGAGTCGGAATCTCTGGTCTCCAACACCCCCTTCTGGCCCCCTTACGGGGCCCTCATGTCATGATACATATGAATCTCAGTTGTGTCCCGTGACCCTTATAACAAGCAATTGAAGGTGTCAGAATAACACCGTATACATTGTTGCTGTCCATCTGGCCAGATCCTGCTCGCAGGACATATGGGAGGGGACTTTCGGCTAGGTCTGTGAAGTGGAATGGAGTAAATCTGTCAGCCACTCAGGTAGTTACTAGGCTTCAAAGCTGTGACATCTTGGGCATGGGCTGTAAGTAATGGGATGTTTTTGCACAAAGAGATGGTATCGAATGGTAAAGGATCTCAACGAGAAGCCAATACTTTCGCATCCACCGTGCATTAATTAAAAGAGTCTAGAACTTCGAGGAACTCTAACAAGAAAGCCAATAGACTTCATGGAGTGTTACAACTAGGTTTCGGAACACATTGTACTGCAGGAGTAATTCCCATGAACAGGACCGCGAGCGAAATGCTACTACCAAGAGCAATTGAAAGTTGGTGACCTAGGGATTATCCATCAATCTGGTAATATAGCTTCCTGCGAATTAATAGGTAGTTTTCTGGAGGTTATCTGTGGATTGAATAGGAAGTTATGAAGGTTGAAAGTCAGGCAAGCTATAAAGGTTGGGATTAAGGCTATCTTCGCAGATACAACCTGCAGATGAAACTGATCATTTGATTAATGATAGAGACTATTGAGGCTAACTCAGTTCGACTTGAGAACTAGGCCATAAGTCTAAAAGACTCTAATAATCAGGTAATCACAATTGGGAACAGTATGATTTCTAGATAGTTATATTATAATTATTAAAGAGGGTGTAATGATTTTCAGGGTCTCAAGGTGTTTGCACCTTTGAAGAATATCCAGTGTTGCAAGGTATAATTAGTGAAGTACATAATTGTATAATAGATAGAGGTAGTCCACGAACTGTAACGTATTTGCAAGGTGCTAGTCATGTTATTGGTAAAGAATACGATAGTTGGCAGATGGCCTGCTCTACCAGAGAAGAGGTGAGATCTGAGAACTAAAGAAGGCTTCGAGGATGTACTGAGGAACAAAGAAGTAACTGTTCAATCAAGTATATTGAAAATACTGTCCGTCGAAGTCTGCCTTTTCCATTGTAGAATCTGGCGCTCTTTAAATACACAAATCTGTTCATGTCTGGTATGAATGAAACTAATCAAAGATATCAAGCGATTCACTTTGGTAAAACTAATTAAGTATCAAAACAATACTTAAAACAAAAGATAAAACAAAACCAAGTATCAAACGATAATTAAAACAAACCAAGTATCAAAAACAATACTTAAAACAAAACATAAAACAAAACCAATAACCGAGTACCCATACTGGGTACATTTCCCTAAATAAAACAATTGTTTAAACAAACAAAAACCTAATAGTCATCAAAAGCTGAGTCTGAGAAACTAAAGGCTTCAGTTTTCGCTCTGAGTTGTTCATCATAAATATCATACCAAGGACAAGGCGAAATCCTAAGAAAACACTTAGACTCAAGAAAATGTAGGTCACCGTAGTCACAAATACCAGATTCATGCTATACATCCACTCAAGCGTTATTGCAATTAGGACAATAGTCTACCTAGAGGATAGCGAAGTAGTCCTCAAGTTGGATAACCTCACGGTGTAATAACAGTCAAACAAGCTGTTGTTGCAGCCTCACATTGAGTTCCATATAGTTTGACATTGTTATGGTATTCAGATAGTGAATGGCGATCAGATGATGGTGTCAAGGTCATGCTCCATAGCCTGGTTTTCCTCATCGCTGCTTTTGAATTCCGACTCAAATTATGGTGCCCAAAATCCATCTCTAGCTTCGAGTTCAATCTGCCAATGCTCGGTTTCTGGTATTGTTGGTGTCCAGTACATTGTAATGTAATTGATCATTGGAGGGAGCGATTCGTTTGGCATATTATCTTTCCACCATTCATTTACCATATCCATAGCGTGTTCCAGTCCTTCTATTGGTTCTCTGATGTTCTTACCTGTTAGATATCCTTTCCCTTTGACTTGGAACTAATCATTTATATGCCAAAAAGAGTGGTCTCGGATTTCTTCCACTTCCCATTCATCCCTCTTGTTAATGATGATAGGTGAGGGTTGAGAGTGGATTCTTCCAGGAAACTTGGAATCGTCATTTGGGTGGAATCGCTTGACACCAGAAGAGGGGAAAACGACAGTATTGCTGCGGTACATACATCCATCTATTTGGACAGTGTCATTTTCCATGTGCTCATCGAAGGATAAGACCTTGAAAGGTCTTCGCCATCGGGGTTGTAGCTTTTTACTACATCCAACATTGGTAATAAACATGATTCCATGTACTATAAGCATATCTCCTAGTGAAATAGAAACATGCTTGCGTCATCGCTTCTGAGCAATAGTGGTACTCTGGAATCGGGCAGCTTTAAGTGCTTTGAAGGCATCGTTCCTGCTAGCTTGATGGCAGGTTAGATGGTTATCTGCGGTGGAGATTGAGGAGTTCTTGAATAGCGTTGTAGGTAGGAGAGGGTATAGGCGGCCGAAGATAGCCTTGTCTGGAGACATTGCTAAGGTGTCCAAATATCTGGCATTGATATATACGGCGAGCTCAGTGAGGGCTGGTTCTCAGTTGGTTTGTCGTTCATTGATTATGTTCCTAATTCCTCTCTTAACTTCGTGGATCTTTCATTTTGCTTAGCCATTTATCTCATGATGTCCAGGAGCGGCCATCATGTGATTGATTCCAAGGGAGGTCAAAGTTTGTTTCCAGAATCTAGCTGTAAAGCGGGGATCTGCATCACTGACAATAGACAATGGGTATACATGAGGGGTAAATAGGTATCGATAGAGGTTATTCCAGGTGTCTTTGGAGGAATTAGTGACTTTCATGGGTATGAGCCATGTGTATCCAGAAAGCTGAGACTGAGCTACCAATATAGTGTCATAACCAGATGACTTGTTGAATGGTCCTGTGAAATCAATGGTAAAGGATTTGAATATTTCGCAAGGTAACTAAAGCTTCTAGGCCTTTCCTTCCGGTCATTGTGTGTTCCTTATTAACCTGGGAGAGATCATACAGTTTGACGAAATCGCAGACGTCATTGCGCATTTCAGGGCCAGTAAAAATG
>NW_003299150.1:320343-336627 GCF_000151645.1 Tuber melanosporum | reverse complement strand
CTTCCAGGAGTATAGATGATTTTTGAATTGTATTTACTGATTTCTCCTATCCATCGTGTTCTTCTCCTTCCAGGGATCTTTTCTGTCTTACCATTAGTGAGAGGTTGGTGGTCGGTGACAATGGTGAAGGTATTTCCCATTAGGATGTGGTTTAAAGGGGCAAGACCATTGATCACTGCATGGGCTTCGATATATGTGGTCCTATTGTTCATTTGTGAGTTAGTGAACTTACTGCCGTGCAATGCAGCTGATCTTGGAGTTTCATGAGAAGCTGCTTGTCAAACCCACACTCCAACTCTAATATCTGATCTGTCAGTAATCAGCCATATTGGATCTGGTTTACTGTAGTTGATAGGCCATATAACATTGGTGTTCTTAATCAATTCCTTAATGTTGGTAAAGGCTTGGCTATAAGTGTGGATCCAGACAAATTCAGCATTGCTGGCAAGATCTATAAGTAGTGCGGTCATAGTGGCATAGTGTGGTTTTAAAACTGGGAGATATAGTTGACTAGTCCTAGGAATCGCATGAGCTCATTTTGATTCCGGGGTATTGTCCATTCTGTTAAGCAGGATATGTTCCCAGGGGCAGCATGTATTCCTTCATTGTCTATCACATGTTCCAGGAGATCGAGCTTGTCAGCAAACAGGATTGACTTGTTTTGGCTAGTGTAGAATTTGGCTTCCCTTAGTTTGGTACAAACTAGACTGATATTGTATGCATGTTCTGCTTCGGAGTTTGAGAAGATGACGATATCATCGGTGTATACCCATACAAAATGATGGAGGTATTCGCTCTGGAGGTTTTCCATAATTTGCATGAAGGTGGTGGGGGCATTCATATCACCTTATAATATGGCTCTGCTAATAAAACTTCCGAAGAGTGTTTTGAAACTGTTATAGCATTCGCCTTCTTGATCTAACCTTGTCTGGAAATAGGCATCGCTTAGGTCAATCTTGCTTCGGAATATAGCCCGTTTAACTGCATTTAGGATCTGGGTTTGGTTGGGGATGGTGGAGCTATCCATAACCTTGTTTTCATTTCATAGTTGGAAATCAACCAGGAGGCGGATTCTTTTGCCATCCACTTTGGGTTGGACCAATATTGGTGCGGCACCCGGTACTTCTGCTTGGTAGATAACTCCTCTTCTCTGTTGCTGATTTACTCAGTTACATAGTGGGTCTTAGTATGCGTTCGGGATTAAGTAGGTTGGTTGGTTCTTAAGATTAGGGGGGTCTCATCGGGGGATGTAATGGTTCACTTCCCTCATAGGTGGTAGTTCTTCGAGGATCTGATCAGAGAACACATCAGAGTACTCATCCAATAGGCATTGGGTAGTCGCTTTACAGACTATGGCTCGGTACTCTCCACATGTTGGTTTGCATGAGACTCTGACCTTCTGGTCTGGGAAATCAATGGTTGACTCCTCATATCAGATTATAGCTTTGTGGTGGTTTAGGAATGGCATCGCTATCCACACGTCGTATTAGGCTAGGTGTCCAACTAAAATCTCTTGAGGAGGAAGGATGGCAGAACCAAGTCTGATAGTTACATTACAAGTCTTATGGCTTGTAGATCTTGATCCTTTTACTGCTATGTTGACAGGTATAGGCTGGTTAAGGTCTCAGGTTGGGAGTCCATGAACAGAGACAAAGGCGTTTCTGATCATGTCTCCTCCAATTGTGCCAGTATCAAACAAAACACGTGGGTTTTGTCTATTGATTAGCATAGTACCTTCAAGGGTGGTGTGAGGTTGGAAGGTAGCTGGAGGTCGGACACTGTTGCATTCTACATCGATGTATCCAATGAGGATTTCCTCATATTCGCTGGATTGGGCATCATCACTATCACTTTCAATGTTATTGATGGATGCCTCTTGTTTGATAGCCTCTTCTTTCCCCTTCTTGGTAGGGCAATTCTTTGCCATGTGCCCAGTCTTTCCACATTCAAAACATTCACCCTTCTGTTTTCTCAATTTCTTAGTAGATTTAGTTTTCTTCTTGATGACTTGTGGTGTTTCTTCTTCAGAATTGTTAGCGGGCATGTATCAAGATTGTCTGTTACTGTGGGAGGAAAATTGTAATTTGTATCCCTTGGTCTCATGGAGTATAGCATCCTTTCATTCCACCTTTTTGATTATTGCACCCATATCATCATCTTCTTCTTTGAGTGGTTCTACCTCTCGCCGGAGGGTACCATGCATAGCGTCATAGATTTGTCGCTTGAGGATAAAGGTAGAGATGCTTCCTGACTTCATTCGATACCTATACATCAGGAGGTCTATGGCTACATCAGTGATTCGCTTGACATGTGCTCCATTGACTTGCTGAAGCTAGTTCAATTTTCTGTATAATAAGTCATTTGTGATAGAGGATTAGAAGCTATCTTTGAGGTATTTGAGTACTGTTGTTGCTCCTAGTTTCTGGTTTCTACCATACTCCTTATAGTATAGGTGGTAAGTATCTGTTGCTTTTCCTTCGCAGAACAATTCTATGTATAGTCCTGAGGTAGGTTTTTACACATCTACTTTCTTTAGGAGGAGGTAATGTGCCAGCACTGTTGCCCATCGGTCTAAGGCTTCTGGTTTCATGTTTTTTCCCTGTCCTGTGAATTTCGGAGACAGGTGGAGCTTGAGTTTAGGTATATTAGGTAAGTCGAGATATTCTTCTTCTTCTTCTGGTATTGCCCTTAATTTCCCACTTCCAGATGGTCCTCCTTCTCCATGACTAGCCATGTCTGATTCGCTACTAGACTCGGAGTCGTCAGGTTGTTCAAAGGTAGGTTTCTTTGCTGGTGTAGAGGGAGGAACTTCTGGAGGTTGAGGAGCTTCCATATTTGCGGATTTTTCAGGCTCTTTAATGGAGCATTGAGACTCCGCCTTTCCTGAAAGGTCTTTCTGTGGGATTCGCTTCCCACTTCTGGTTGTCAATGACACTATTTTGGTATTGAGATGAAGTCGAATATACGGTGATTCTGCCGTTTCTCTGCTAGCATTCCGAGGTGGATATCAATAAGTTGATCAGGCCTAAATCCAGGAACAGGTTCTTAACTACGTGCTGAGCTTAAAAAAATGTAATGTGTTCACAAGGTAGTAGTCAGGTTATTGGTAAAGGATATGATAGTTGGCAGGAGGCCTGCTCTACCAGAGAGGACGTGAGAGCTGAGAACAAAAAAGGCTTCGAGGGGGTACTGAGGAACAAAGAAGTAACCGTTCAACCAAGTACATTGAAAATACTGTCTGACGAAGTCTGACTTTTCTATCGTAGAATCAGGCGGTCTTTAAATACACAAATTTGTTCATTTCAAGCATGAAGGAAACTAATCAAAGGTATCAAGCGATACACTTTAGTAAAACTAATTAAGTATCAAAACAATACTTAAAACAAAACATAAAACAAAACCAATTATCAAACAATACTTAAAACAAACCAAGTATCAAAGCAATACTTAAAATAAAACATAAAACAATACCAAGTATCAAACAATACTTAAAACAAACCAAGCATCAAAGTAATACTTAAAACAAAATGTAAAACAAAACCAATAACCGCATACCCATACCGGTTACACGAACACTCAGATGCGGAGTATACATATCTAAGTGCCTCTTAGGCTTTTAGACATCGTCAAGCAATGGAGAAGAGACCTTAACAATATAAGATTGTTTTTATGATTCTATCTTACTTTATCTATTCTACTTCGCTCTTTGCAGTCATAAACAAAACAAGTGAATCCAAGCCTTCCGAGACAATCTCCATCAACAGAAACGAATCTTAATTGGACTAGATAACTCCAAAGTCTATCAGGTTGTCTCTGCCTAACACAAAGGCTGTGGTCAAGGATTTCTTCAACTTCCTCTTCATTCTTCTTATCCACGATAATACGTGCCGGTCGAAAGTGGGTTCTTTCAGGGAACTTGGAGTTATAGTTAGGGTGGAGTCTTTTTATAGCGGAGGCATAGAAAACGGCAGTATTGCGGTGATATATCTGTCCATCCATTTGGACAATATAGTTTTCTGTACGCTCATCAAAAGATAAGTCCTTGAAAGGTTCTCACCATCGTAGTTGTAGTTTCTTGCTACATCCAACATTGTTTTTTGAACATATTTCCATACACCACAAGCATATTACATGGTGGAATAGAAACATGTTTGCCTCATCGCTTCTGAACGGTAGTTGTGCTCCGGAGTGAACCAGTTTTAACATCTTAGAAAGCATCATTCCAGATCGCTTGATCGCAATTTAAGTGGTTATCTGAGTCGTAGATCTAGGAGTTCTTGAATAAGATTGTAGGTAGCAGGGAGTATTGGCGCCCAAAGATTGCTTTATATGGAGACATTCCAAGAGTGTCAGAGTACCCAGTATTAATATAGGCAGCGAGTTCAGTAAGAGCAGGTTCGCAGTTAGTCTGTTATTCATTAATCATATTCCGGATCCCAGGCTTGACTTGATTCATTTTTCATTCAGCTTAGCTATTAGTCACATGATATCTGGGAGCGGCCATATTGTTGTTGATTCCAAGGAAGGTCAGGGTCAGTTTCCAGAATCGGGCTGTAAAACCAGAATCAGCATCACTGACTGTAAATAATAGGTATCTATGAGAGGCAAATAGGTATCGCTGAAGGTTATTCTAGGTGTCCTTAGAGGAGTCGGTAGTCTTCATAGGCATGAACCATGTATATCTAAAGAGAAAAGATCAACAGCTAGCAAGAAAGTGTCATAACCGGTAGACTTGTTTTGAATGGTCCAGCAAAATCTGTAATGTGTTTGCAAGGTGCTAATTGCGTTATCAGTAATAGATATGATAGTTGGCAGGTAGCCTGCTCTTCCAGAGAGGAGTTGAGAGCTGAGAGCTAAAGGAGGCTTTGAGGGTGTACTGAGGAATAAAGAAGTAACTGTTCAGCCAAGTATATTGAAATACTGTCTGTCGAAATCTGCCTTTTCTATCGTAGAGATAGGCGGTCTTTAAATACATGAATCTGTTCATGTCTAGCATGAATGAAACTAATCAAAGGTATTAATCGATACACCTTGGTAAAACTAATTAAGTATCACAGCGATACTTAAAACAAAACATAAAACAAAACTAAGTATCAAACGATACTTAAAACAAACCAAGTATCAAAGTGATACTTAAAACAAAACATAAAACAAAGCTAAAAACGAAGTACCGGTACAGGTTATATTCCCCAAAACAAAACAACTGTTTAAACAAACAAAACCTAATCATCATCAAAAGCAGAGTCTGAGAAACTAAAGCCTTCGGTTTCTGCTATCAGTTCTTCATCATAAGTGTTACACCAGGGACAAGAAGAAATCCTAAGAAACCATTTAGACTCAAAGAAATGCAGATCACAGTAGTCACGAATATCAGATTCATGCTGTACATCAAGCCCAGCATTGTCGCAATCAGGACAGTAGTCTATCCAGAGGATTTTGAAGTATTCTTCATGTTGGATTAAATCTTGGTTCAACAACAGTCCAACACTTAGTTGTTACAGCCTCACGTTAAGTTCCATATAGCTTGACATCGTTATGGTATTCAGATGGCAGATGGTAATCAGATAAGGTTGTCGAGAGCCTGCTCCATAGCTTGATTTTCCTCATCCCTGCTTTCGAATTCCAACTCAAAATATGGTGCCCAAAACCCATCTCTAGCTTCGAGTTCCATCTGCCATCACTCAGTCTCTGGCATCGTTGGTGTCAAGCACATTGTGATGTAATTTATCATTGGAGGGAGGGATTGGTTTGGCATGTTGTCTTTCCACCATTTGTTCACCATATCCATAGCGTGTTGTAGTCCTTCTAGTGGTTCCCAACTATTTTCGCTCATTGGGTATCCTTTCTATTTGACTAGGAACTGATCATTTCTAAGCCAAAGATGTTGGTCTCATATTTCTTCAACTTCCCACACTTCCTTTTTATCAATTATAATAGCTGTAGGTGGAGAGTCGATTCTTCCAGGGAACTTGGAGTCGTCATTTGGGTGGAATCGCTTGACGGCAGAGGGGTGGAAACCTGTTGTATTGCTACAGTGCATGCATCTATAGATCAGGATTGTGTAATTCTCTGTCTGCTCGTTAACGATAAGACCTTGAAGGGTCCTTGCCATTGGGGTTGTAGTTTCTTGCTGCATCTCACATTGGTAATGAACATGTTTCCATGTATCATGAGCATATCACCTTGTAGAATAGGGACATGTTTGCGTCGTCACCTCTGAGCAATAGTGGAGCTTGGGAAGCAGGCAGCTATAACAGCTTGGAAGGTATTATTCCGAATTGCTTGATGGCGATTTAGGTAGCCATCGGAGGCAGGGACTGAGGAGTTCTTAAATAGAGTTGTAGGTAGGAGAGGGTGTTTGTAATGTGTTCGCAAGGTGCTAATCACGTTATAGGTAAAGATACGATAGTTGGCATGTGGCCTGCTCTTCCAGAGAGGAGGCGAGAGCTGAGAACTAAAGGAGGCTTCGAGGGTGTACAGAGGAACAAAGAAGTAACAGTTCAACCAAGTATATTAAAATACTGTCTGTCGAAGTCTTCCTTTTCTATCGTAGAAACAGGCGGTCTTTAAATACAGAAATCTGTTCATGTCTAGCATGAACCAAACTAATCAAAGATATCAATCGATACACTTTGGTAAAACTCCTTAAGTATCAAAACGATACTTAAAACAAAACATAAAACAAAACCAAGTATCAAACGATACTTAAAACAAACCAAGTATCAAAGCGATACTTAAAATAAACCAAGTATCAAAGCGATACTTAAAACAAAACATAAAACAAAACCAAGTATCAAACGATACTTAAAACAAACCAAGTATCAAAGCGATACTTAAAATAAACCAAGTATCAAAGCGATACTTAAAACAAAACATAAAACAAAACCAAGTATCAAACAATACTTAAAACAAACCAAGTATCAAAGCGATACTTAAAACAAAACATAAAATAAAACCAATAACCGCGTACCCCTACCGGTTACATTCCCCAAAACAAAACAACTGTTTAAACCAACAAAAACTAATAATCATCAAAATCATCGGCTCAAGAATCAAAAGCTTCAAACTCCGCCATTTCCTGTTCATCCCAAGTCTCACACCAGGGGCAAGAGGAAACTCTAAGGAAACACTTAGACGCGAAGAAGTCTAAATCACAGTAGTCACGAATACCAGATTCGCGTTGTACATCAACCCAAGCGTGATCGCAATCAGGACAGTAGTCAATCCAGAGGATTTCAAAGTAGTCTTCAAGTTGGATAACATTGCGGTTCAACAACAGTCCAACAACCTGTTGTCGCTGCCTCACCTTGAGCTCCACATAGTTTGACATCGTTATGGTATTCAGATGGTGATTGGTTACCAGATAAGGTTGTCGAGGGCCTGCTCCATAGCTTGATTCTCCTCATCGCTACTTTCAAATTCCGATTCAAAGTATGGTGCCCAAAATCCATCTCTAGTTTCGAGTTCTGCATGCCATCGCTCAGTTTCTGGCAATGTGGGTGTTCAGCACATAGTGATGTAGTTGATTGTTGGGGGAAGGGATCCATTCGGCATATTGTCCTTCCACCATGCATTCACTATATCCATAGCATGCTGTAGTCCTTCCAGTGGTTCCCAACTGTTTTCGCTCATTGGATATCCTTTCCATTTGACTAAGAATTGATCATTTCCATGCCAATGGCGGTGGTCTCGGATTTCTTCAACTTCCCATTCATCTTTCTTCTCAATGATGATAGGTGCGGGTCGAGAGTGGGTTCTTGCAGGGAACTGGGAGTCGTCATTTGGGTGGAATCGCATGACAGGTGAGGCGTGAAAGACTGCAGTATTGCGGCAGTACATGCGTCCATCCATCTGGACAGTGTAGTTCTCCGTATGCTCGTCAAAGGATATGACTTTGAAGGGTCCTCGCCATCGTGGTTGCAGTTTCTTGCTGTGTCCGACATTGGTAATGAACATGTTACCATGTACCATGAGCATGTCTCCTGCTGGGATGGGGACATGTTTGCGTCGCCGTTTCTGGGCAGTGGTGGTACTTCGGAATCGGGCAGCCTTAACTGCTTGGATGGCATCGTTCCGAATTGCTTGGTGGCGGTTTAGATGGTCATCAGAGGCTGGGACTGAGGAGTTCTTAAATAGTGTTGTAGGTAGGAGGGGGTATTGGTGGCCAAAGACTGCCTTGTATGGTGACATTCCCAATGTATCGGAAAATCCAGCATTGATATATGCAGCGAGCTCAACAAGGGCTGGTTCCCAGTTGGTTTGTCGTTCATTGATCATATTCCTAATTCCGGTCTTAACCTCGCGGACTTTTCGTTCTGCCTGGCCATTAGTCTCATGGTGTGCAGGGGCAGCCATAATGTGGTTTATTCTGAGGGAGGTCAAGGTTTGCTTCCAGATTCTGGCCGTAAAACGGGGATCAGCATCACTAACAGTAGAAAAGGGGTACCCGTGGGGGGTAAACAAGTATTGTTGGAGGTTATTCCAGGTGTCTTTGGAGGAGTCGGTAACCTTCATTGGTATTAACCAGGTGTATCCAGAGAATCGATCCACAGCTACCAAGATGGTGTCATACCCGGCGGACTTGTTGAATGGTCCTGCGAAATCGATGGCATATGATTCGAATATTTCACATGGCAGTTGGAGGGTCTGTACCTTTCCTTCAGGTAGTTGTGTTCGCTCCTTGTTTGCCTGGCAGAGTTCACATTGTTTGACGAAATCGCGGAAATCCTTGCGCATCTCAGGCCAGTAAACACATTCTGAAGCATATTGAAGGTTGTGGTCCGCGCTGTGGTGTCCTTTGTTGTGAATCTCGCATATGACATATTCTCTAATCGTCATTCCGTTGAACATATGGCCTTTTGGCATGTATAGGCAATGTTCACGGCAACGGGTGCTGGTAAAGACCATTCCGTTGGATATGTTGTTGGGAGCAAGATCTCCATGCCTGGAGCTGTCCATGGCTTTGAAGTAAATTGGGTCATGGCGATATCCTGCTATCATTTGGCTGCGGAAAGAGGAGGTTAATTCTTCTGTAGTTGATCTAACATCTCGTTCATCCTCGATTAGGGATCCTCTTGTTGGTTCGATAGGGGCTTCCTCTTCCTCAAAGGTTTCATAGAGTTGGCGCCAATGCTCAGGAATAGTAGGGGGTATGACCGTGACAATGGTTTCATTGTTGTATACTCGTAATTGTCCACCATATAGTGCTCGTGAATTGATTATGGGAGGAGAGGATGGCAGGGTCTGACTGTGGGGGTTGTAAATAGGATATTGCATCCACGTAGGCTGCTGCTTGTTCGAGTTCTTCAAGACCTTGGTATCGTGTTGGAGCAGGGTTAAGGACATGAGGATATTGGATTGACTCATTTCCATGGATCATCTCTTCTTCTCCTTCTGCGGTGTCGAAGCTGTTGTCTCTGGAATCGTCAGCAGGCATATAGTATGGTTGCTGGTATCTGTTTCCGAACTTAATCTCAGTCTAGTGAAAAGGGCAGGTGTCGTGGTAACAGTGGGACCAGTGGAGTCTGCTTTGTTCAAGTTCGTGAGGAGGTGTGCTGCGGAGCGTGCAATTGTCTTTCCATTCTTCATCAATGTCCATTCCTCGTTCTGTTCCAGCAGCACTGTACATGGTGTAAGAGAAATGATTGGAGGGAGTAGCAGGGCTGATGGCAGCCATCGATGATTCTTGTTCATAGGAGGTGTGGTCAGGGCTGTCCTCGCTTTGTCTTGTGTGGTCGTGAACGAGAGGGGGGTCTTCGATGTCTTAATTCTCATATAGGCGGGAGAGAGCATCAGCTAAATAGTTTGTTCTTCCAGGGGTATAGATGATTTTTGCATCGTATTTGCTGATCTCGCCTATCCATCTTGTTCTTCTTCTTCCCGGTATTCTTTCTGTTTTAAGATTAGTGAGAGGTTTGTGGTCGGTTAAAATAGTGAAGGTATTGCCCATCAGGATGTGATTGAAAGCGGCGAGAGCGTCACTCACAGCAAGGGCTTCCTTGTCTGTTGTTCCATAGTTCATCTGTGAGTTAGTGAACTTCCTGCTGTGTAATGCCGCCGGCCTTGCCGTTTCATGGGAGGCCCCTTGCCCAACCCATACTCCAACTCCAACATCCGATGCATCAGTAATCAGCCATATCGGTTCTGGTTTACTATAGTCGATAGGTTGGATAACGTTGGCGTTCTTAATCAATTCCTTGATGTTGGTAAAGGCTTGGTCATGAGTGTGGGTCCAGACAAATTCTGCATTGCCGGTAAGGTCTGTGAGCGGCGCTGTCACAGTAGCGTGGTGTGGGAGAAACTGGGAAATATAGTTGACTAGTCCTAGGAATCTTATGAGTTCCTTTTGATTCCGGGGTGTTGACCATTCCGTTAAACAGGCTATTTTTCCAAGGGCTGCGTGTATCCCTTTATCATCTATAACATGTCCTAGGATATCGAGTTTATCGGCAAACAGAATCGATTAGTTTCTGCTAGCGTAGAATTTAGCTTCCCTAAGTTTTGTACAAATCAAACCTATATGGTAGGCGTGTTCTGTTGCGGTGTTCGAGAAGATGAGCATATCATCAATGTAGACCCAAACAAAATGGTGGAGGTATTCTCTTAGGAGGTTTTCCATAATTCGCATAAAGGTGGCGGGTGCATTCATATCACCTTGTAACATAACTCGGCTAATGAAACTTCCCAAGGGCGTTTTGAAACTGTTGTAGCGTTCGCTTTCTGGGTCTAACCTTGTTTTGAAGTAGGCATCGCTTAGGTCAATCTTACATCGGAATCTTGCCCATCCAACTGCATTTAGGATCTGGGTTTGATTTGGGATAGCCGAGCTGTCCATAACTGTGTTCTCATTCCGTAGTTTAAGGTCAACCAAGGGGCAGATTCTTTTGCCATCTCCTTCGGATTGCACAAACATAGGAGCGGCACCTGGGGCTTCTGCTCGGTAGATGACTCCTCTTCTTTGCTGTTGGTTGATCCAATCACAAAGTGGGCTTTTGTATGCGTCAGGAATAGAGTAGGTGGGTTGGTTCTTGAGATTGGAGGGGTCTCGGAGGCGGATGTGGTGGTTCACCTCTCTCATAGGCGGTAGTTCTACAGGTATTTGATCAGGGAAAACATCAGAGTATTCATCCAATAGCTTTTGGGTAGTTGCTTCACAGACTGCGGCTCGGTATTCTCCGCTTGTTGGCTTGCATGAGACTCTGACCTTCTGATCTGGGAAATTGATGGTTGATTCCCCACACCTGATTATAGCTTTGTGGCGGTTCAGGAATGACATGCCTATTAGGGCATCGTATTTGGCTAGGTTTCCAAGCAGGATTTCTTGGGGGGGCAGTATAGCAGAACCAAGTCGAATAGTCGCAGAACAGGTTTTATGGCTTGTGGATCGTGATCCCTTTACTGCCATATTAACTGGTATGGGTTGGTTAAGGTCTCGGGTTGGGAGTCCATGGACAGAAACAAAGGCATTACGGATCATATCTCTTCCGATTGCGCCAGTGTCGAATAGGACTCGGGCCCTTTTGCCATTGATCAGGATAGTACCTTCCAGAGCGGTGTGTGCTTTGAATGTAGCCGGAGGTCGAACACTGTTGCATTCTACATCGATATATCCGATATGGATCTCTTCATAGTCTCTGGATTGGGCATTATCGCTTTCAACATTGTTGGCCGACGCCTCTTACTTAATTGCCTTTCCTTTTCTTTTCTTCGTAGGACAGTTCTTTGCCATGTGTCCTGTTTTTCCAAATTCGAAACATTCTCCCTTTTGCCGTCTCGTTTCTTTGGAGGATTTTCATTTCTTCTTGAAAACCCGTGGGATATCGTCTTCAGAGTTGCTGGAGGCTTTGTGTTGTGGCTGGCTGTTCCTACTGGAGGACGTCTGTGTTTTGTAGGACTTGGTCTCATGGAGGATGGCATCCTTTCGTTCTGCTCTTGCAATTATTACTGCAATATCATCGCCGTCTTCCACGAGTGGTTCTACTTCTCGCCGGAGGGTAGGGTGCATGGTGTCATAGAATCGTCGCTTTAGGATGTATTTGGAGATACTTCCTCTCTCCATCCAGTCCTTATACATCATTAGGTCCGTAGCAACATCAGTGATTCGCTTGACATGCGTTCCGTTAACTTGCTGGAGCTGGTTGAATTTGTTGTATAGGAGGTCGTTGGTTATAGAGGATTGGAATCGTCCTTTCAGGTAATCGAGAACTGTAGATCCTCTTAATCTAACATTCCCGCCGAAATCCTTATAGCATTGGTGGTATGCGTCGTTTGCCTTGCCTTCGCAAAATGATCCAATGATAAGTCCGGTTGTAGGTTCTTCCACATCTTTTCCTTGTAAGAGTAGGAAGTGTGAGAGTTCTGTTGCCCATCGTTCAAAAGCTTCAGGTTTGAGGTCTTTTCCTTCTCCTGTGAACTTCGCTGGGAGGTGGAGTTTAAACTTAGGGGGTTCAAATGCTGCGGGTACCTCCTCTTCTTCGCGCCATGCCCGAGATTTCCCTCCTCCAGAGGGCCCTCCTCCTGTGCTAGCCATATCTGATTCACTACTGGATTCGGGGTCGATTGGAGGTTCCAAGGAAGGCTTCTTTGCTGGAGTAGAAGGGAATTCTCCGGGAGGTTGTGTATCTTCTGTGTTTGCAGGATCGCCCGGCTCTTTAGCAGAGCGCCGGGGTTGTTTCTTTCTTGTAAGGTCTTGCCGTGGAATTTGCTTCCCACTCCTGGTTGTGAAAGACTCTATCTTGGGTTTGAGATGAAGCCGAATGTGCTGTAATTCTGCCGCTTCTCTCCGCTAGCGTTCTGAGGTGGATATCGATATGTTGATCAGGCTTAAATCCGCGGACAAGTTCTTAACCACTTGCTGAGGTTAAAAAAATGTAACGTGTTCACAAGGTGCTAATCACGTTATCGGTAAAGATACGATAGTTGGCACGTGGCCTGCTCTTCCAGTGAGAAGGCGAGAGCTGAGAACTAAAGGAGGCTGCGAGGGTGTACTGAGGAACAAAGAAGTAACCGTTCAACCAAGTATATTGAAATACTGTCTGTCGAAGTCTGCCTTTTCTATCGTAGAAACAGGCGGTCTTTAAATACACAAATCTGTTCATGTCTAGCATGAACCAAACTAATCAAAGATATCAATCGATACACTTTGGTAAAACTCCTTAAGTATGCAAAGCGATACTTAAAACAAAACATAAAACAAAACCAAGTATCAAACGATACTTAAAACAAACCAAGTATCAAAGCGATACTTAAAATAAACCAAGTATCAAAGCGATACTTAAAACAAAACATAAAACAAAACCAAGTATCAAATGATACTTAAAACAAACCAAGTATCAAAGCCATACTTAAAATAAACCCAGTATCAAAGCCATACTTAAAACAAAACATAAAACAAAACCAAGTATCAAACGATACTTAAAACAAACTAAGTATCAAAGCGATACTTAAAACAAAACCTAAAACAAAACCAAGAACCGCGTACCCGTACCGGTTACAGTGTTGGTAGCTGAAGATTGTCTTGTATGGAGACATTCGCAAGGTATCTAAATATTGGACATTGATATATGTGGCGAGCTCAATGAGGGCTGGTTCCCAGTTAGTTTGTCGTTTATTGATCATGTTCCTAATTCCGGTTTTCACTTCGCTGATTTTTCATTCTGCTTGGCCATTAGTCTCATGATGTCCAGGAGCAGCCATAATATGGTTGATTCTGAGGGAGGTCAAGGTTTGCTTCAAGAATCTGGTAGTGAAAAGGGGATTAGCATTACTGACAATAGATAATGGGTATCCATGTGGAGTGAATAGGTATCGTTGGAGGTTATTCCTAGTGTCTTTGGAGGAATCGGTAACCTTCATTGATATCAAACATGTGTATCCAGAAAACCGTTTCACAGCTACCAAGATAGTGTCATATCTGCCGGACTGGTTGAATGGACATGCGAAATCGATGGCATAGGATTTGAATATTTTGCAAGGTAACTGAGGGCTTTGTGCTTTTCCTTCCGGGAGTTGTATTTGTTAATTATTTGCTTGACAGAGTTCACATTGTTTGATGAAATCACAGAGGTCCTTGCGCATTTCAGGCCAGTAAACATATTCTGAGGCATATTGGAGGTTGTGGTCCGCACTATAGTGTCCTTTATTGTGGATTTTGGTAATGATATATTCTCTGATAGTCATTCCATTAATCATATTGCCTTTGCAAATATATAGACAATGTTCACCATATTGGGTGCTAGTATAGACCATTCATTTGGATATATTGTAGGGGGTGTATAACCGGTACGGGTACTCGGGTATTGGTTTTGTTTTATGTTTTGTTTTAAGTATCGTTTTGATACTTGGTTTATTTTAAGTATCGTTTAATACTCAATTTTGTTTTAGGTTTTGTTTTAAGTATCATTTGATACTTGGTTTTGTTTTATGTTTTGTTTTAAGTATCGCTTTGATACTTGGCTTGTTTTAAGTATCATTTGATACTTGGTTTTGTTTTATGTTTTGTTTTAAGTATCACTTTGATACTAAATTAGTTTTACCAAAGTGTATCGATTGATACCTTTGATTAGTTTCGTTCATGCTAGATATGAACAGATTTTGTATTTAAAGACCACCTGTTTCTACGACAGAAAAGGCAGACTTCGACAGACAGTATTTTAATATACTTGATTGAACGGTCACTTCTTTGTTCCTCAGTACACCCTCGAAGCCTCCTTTAGTTTTCAGTTCTCGCCTCCACTCTGGAAGAGCAGGCTACCTGCCAACTATTATATCGTTTACCGACAACATGACGAGCACCTTGCGAACACGTTACAGTATTCAACCTCTAAAGGGTACTATTAAAGGAGCTATGTGGCTATTGTCTGGAATGAAATGGAATTCAATAGAACCGGATAGATGTTCACGAGCTGCAAATGCTTGGAAGATCTCTAAGTGTATGTGGGTAGAGAGTTCCATAGTCGGTATTATATCCGCTTAGGCATGGCAGTTCGCCATGGACATGTCTATAATATGAAGAGTTTTTACTCCTGTAGTTGCATTGTAGATCCAGTGGCTAAAGCTCTTCTATCGGGTAAATGTCACTAAACCAGAGCGTAGTCTAGTTCACTACAGAAGATCATTGGTCTGAGCAGTAGAGGTTGGCTAGGCAGCCCGTGGGAGTTGGGTCTTCACGAGCACAGAGTAGACATGGAGAGTAACTCACAGTATATGAAATCTACATAATTATATGCAGGTTTTCCTCTACTCAGGCAATAAAGGACCTCTCGAGATGAGGACTTAACTGAGTAAAGCTGTGGCTTAACAATATTAAGTTTTACAGTTTTGTTTCCTCAAACTCTACTGATTGAGACTTTGATATTTAATTGTCATTGTTGACTTTTACCAAAGAATTCAGTTTGGAGCAGTCGCAAGCTCGGAATCTATCATCCTAGAGGGAGCCCCTATTACAATACCCTAATCTGTTCATATCCTGCAGGAACGAAACTAGACAAACGTATCAAGTGACACACTTTGGTGAAACTGATTTATGTATCAAAGTTATACTTAAAACAAAACATAAAACACAACCAAGTATCAAATCAATACTGAAAACAAAATATAAAACAAAACTAAGTATCAAATGAAACTTAAAACAAATCAAGTATCAAAGTGATACTAAAAACAAAACATAAAACAAAACTAAGTATCAAAGCGATACTTAAAACAAATCATAAAGTAAAACCAAATATCAAACAATACATAAAACAAACCAAGTATCATAGCGATACTTAAAACAAAACATAGAACAAAACTAATAACCAAGTACCCGTACCAGTTACAAGACACTGGAACAGTGAATGCTTTGAATGTGAAAAACCTTGATACATGGCAAAGAATTGTCCTACCAAGAAGGGAAAAGGAAAGTCTATCAAGCAAGTGGCATCTGCAAACAATATTGAAAGTGATAATAATAATGCCCAGTCTAGTGAGTATGAGAAAATCAACATTAGATATATTGATATGGAATGCAACAGTGTTTAACCACCGGCTACCTTCAGACCCCATACCGCACTAGTGGGTACTATCCTAATCAATTTACAAAAAGGCCCGAGTTTTGTTTGACACTGGCACAATTGGAAGAGATATGATCGGTAACACCTTTGTCTCAGTCCATGGACTCCCAACCCGAGATCTTAACCAGCCAATACCGGTCAACATGGCAGTAAAGGGATCATGATCTACAAGCCATAAGACTTGTAGCGTAATTATCGGACTTTCTTCCGCCACACCACTCCCTCAAAGAAATGC
>NW_003299150.1:316738-320309 GCF_000151645.1 Tuber melanosporum | reverse complement strand
ATTCCTTAACCGCCACAAGCCTATAATCAGATGTGAAGAATCTACTATCAACTTCCTTGACTGGAAGGTCACAGTCTCATGCAAACCAAGTAGTGGAGAATACCGAGCTGTAGTCTGTCAAGTAACTGCTAAACGCTTATTGGATGAGTACTCTGATATTTTCCCTGATCAAATTCCAGAAGAACTATCCCTTATGAAGGAAATAAACCACCACGTCCATCTAAAAGACCCCTCTAATCCAAACAACCAATCAACCTACTCAATTCCTGATGGATACAAAAACCCAATATATTAGTGGATAAATCAGCAACAGAGAAGAGGAGTCATCTACTGAGTAGAAGCACCAGGTGCCGTACCTATGTTTGTCCAACCCAAAGCAGATGGCATAAGAATCCGCCTCTTGGTTGACCTCAAACTATGAAATGATAAGACGGTTATGGACAGCTCCGCTATTCCAAACTAAACCCAGATCATGAATGCAGCAGAACGCGCTAGATTCTGAACCAAGATTGACCTTAGTGATGCCTATTTCCAACCAAGGTTAGACCCAGAAAGTGAATGCTATAACAGTTTCAAGACACTCTTCGGAAGTTTCATTAGCCAAGTCATGTTACCAGGTGACATGTATGTCCCCACCACCTTCATGCAAATTATGGAAAACCTTCTAAGTGAATACCTCCACCATCTTGTGTTGGTATACATCGATAATATTCTTATCTTCTCCAACTCCCAAGCAGAACATGCATACCATATAGGCTTGGTATGTACTAAGTTAAGGGAAGCTAAATTCTATGCTAGCCGAAACAAATTAGTCCTGTTTGCAGAAAATCTTGATATCCTGGGACATGTAATAGACAATGAAGTAATACATGCTGCTCCTGGAAAGATATCCTGCTTAACAGATTGGATAATGTCCAGAAATTAAAAGGAACTCATGTGGTTCCTAGGACTTGTCAACTACATCTCCCAGTTTATACCACGTCACGCGACTTTGACTGCGCTACTCACAGACCTTACTGGCAATGGAGAATTCATTTGGACCTACACCCATGACCCAGCCTTTACCAACATTAAGGAATTAATAAAAAATGCCAATGTTATATGGCCAATCAACTACAATAAGCCAGATCCAATATGACTGATTACTGATGCATCGGATATTGGAGTTGGAGCATGGGTCGGTCAAGGACCATCCCATGAATCAGCAAGACTGGCAGCATTGCACAGCAGAAAGTTCACTAATTTGCAGATGAACTATTGAATACCAGACAAGGAAGCCCTTGCTGTGATCGATGCCCTTGCCGCCTTCAACTATATCCTGATGGGCAATAACTTCATCATTGTTACAGACTTCCAACCCCTCACTAATCTGAAAACTGAGAGGGTCCCTGGTCCGAGAAGAACATAATAGATTAGACAAAGCACTAAATACGAGGTAAAAATAATCTCTGCTCCCGGAAGAACTATTTACCTGATGCTCTCTCCCACATATTCAAGATCTAAGTGCTCTCGGACCCTTCTTTTATTCATCACCATACAAGGCAAAGTGAAGACAGTGCTGATGATACCACCAATAAATAAGAACTAGCGGTGGCAACAACTTGGTCAGCCTCTGCTTCTTTCTCCTATACTATATACCATGCTGCAGGAACAGAGCGTGGAAAGGACATCAATGATGAATGGAAAGATGATTGCACCCTCCGCAGTACACCTCCCCATAAGCTTGAACAAAGTAAAACCCACTAGACCCACAGCTACATCGATACCTGTCCCTTTCACCAGACTGAAAGTAAATACAGAAACAAATACTGATGACCATACTATACTTCTGGTGAGGATTCCAAAGGCACCAGTCTCGATACTGCAGAAGAGGACAAAGAAGAACAGCAATTAATTGATGCCACTGATGATGGATCAATCCAACCCCTCCTTACTCTTAATCCTGTACCAAGACGACACCAAGGCCATGAACAACAGGAAGAGGCAGCATCCTACTTTGAAGCAGCCTCCTACCTGCACCCTCCGCAGTTGGTACTTCTTTCCTCACCTCCCATAGTCGACTCTAGACTACCTTTTGGAGGAACTTTGCCAGTATACAATAATGAAACCATTGTATCTCTCATGCCACCTACAATTCCAGAACATTGCCGATAGCTCTATAAAACATTTGAAGAGGAAGAAGATCCTATTGAACCAACCAGAGGATCTCCCATCGAAGATGAACAAGATGTCAGAAGAACCCAGGAAGAATTAACCTCATCCTTCCGAAACCAAATGATAGCAGGATACTGCCATGATCCAATCCAATCCAAAGCTATGGACAGCTCCAGACATGGAGATCTTGCCCCCTACAACCTATCGAACTAGATGGTCTATACTAGTACCCGCTATAGTGAACATTGCTTATACATCCCAAAAGGCCATATGTTCAATGGAATGACAATTAGGAAATAGGTCATTACCAAAATCCACAATAAAGGACACCACAGTGCGGACCGGAATCTCCAATACGCTTCAGTGTATGTTTACTGGCCCAAAATGCGAAAAGACTTCCATGATTTTGTCAAACACTGTCAACTCTACCAGGTAAATAAAGAGCGAACACAACTACCTGAAGGAAAGGCACAGACACTTCAGTTACCTCGTGAAATATTTGAATCCTTTGCTATCGATTTCGTAGGACCATTCAACAAATCCTCTGGATATGACACTATTTTGGTCGCTATGGACTGTTTTTCTAGATACACATGGCTTATACCTATGAAGATTACGGATTCCTCTAAAGACACCTGAAATAACCTCCAACGATACTTATTTACCCCATATAGATACCCAGTGTCTATTGTCAGTGATCCTGATATCCACTTTACAGCCAGGTTCTGAAAACAAAACTTGATCTCCCTTGGAATCAACTACATTATGGCCGCTCCTAGACATTACGAGACTAATGGCCAAGTTGAACGGAAGATCCGGGAAGTCAAGATGGGAATTAGGAATATGATCAATAAATGTCTGACCAACTGAGAACCTGTCCTTACTGAGCTCGCAGCCTTCATCAATGCTGGATATTCAGACAATCTTGGAGTGTCTCCATACAAGGCAATCTTCGGCCACCAATGACCTCTTCTACCTACAACTCTATTCAAGAACTCCTTGATCCCTGCCTCAGATGACCACTTAAACCGTCATCAAGCAATCCAGAATAATGCGTTCTAAGAAGTCAAGGCTGCTCGATTCCAGAGCAAAACTACCATCCACAAACAATAATGTAAGCATGTTCCTATTGCACCTGGTGATATGCTTATAGTCCATAAAAATATGTTCATTACCAATATTGGATCCAGCAAGAAACTACAACCATGTTGGCGAGGACCTTTCAAAGCCTTGTCTTTTGATGAGCATAGAGAAAACTACACTGTCCAGATGGATGGCCATATGTATCACCGTAATACCTCCATTTTCCCATGCCTCTACTCCCAAATGCTTCAATCCTAAAAATGAACTACAAGTTTCCTGGGAAGGAAACCCCCTCTCCAACCCGGGCCTATCAAAAATCCAAAAAAAAAAGAGA
>NW_003299150.1:294197-316588 GCF_000151645.1 Tuber melanosporum | reverse complement strand
AGGGCGGCCGACCCAGTCGAAGACAGGACTCCCTAGCGAGGACACTAACGATACCAGAAACCGAGCCATAGCAGGTAGAACTCGAAGCCAGGGATGGGTTTTGGGCACAATACTTCAAATAGGAATATGAGAGTAGCGAAGAGGAAAATCAGGCTATTGAACAAGTCCTGGACCACTTCATCTAATATCCACTCACCATCTGAATATTATAACAATGTTAAACTATGTGGAACACCATGTAAGGCTGCAACAACAGCTTATTGGATAGTTGTTAAACCGCGATGTTATCCACCTTGAAGACTATTCGCTATTGTGTGGGTAGACTATTGTCCTGATTGCAATAACGGTTCCGTAGACGCAGAGCATGAATCTAGTATTCATGACTACTGCAATCTGCATTTCTTTGAGTGTAAATGTTTTCTTAGAATTTGCTCTCACTCCTGGTGTGACACTTATGATAAAGAGCTCATAGTGGAAACTAAAGCCTTTAGCTTCTTGGACTCTACTTTTGACGATTATTAGGTTTTATTTATTTAAACAGTTGTTTTGTTTTGGGGAGTGTAACTGGTACTAGTACTCGGTTATTAGTTTTGTTTTATATTTTGTTTTAAGTATTGCTTTAATACTTGATTTGTTTTAAGTATTGTTTGATACTTGGTTTTGTTTTATATTTTGTTTTAAGTATCGCTTTAATACTTAGTTTGTTTTAAGTATCGTTTAATACTTGATTTTGTTTTATGTTTTGTTTTAAGTATCGCTTTGATTGTAATGTGTTCGCAATGTTCTAGTCACATTATCGGTAAAGATACAATAGTTGGCAGGTAGCCTACTCTACCAGAGAGGAGGTGAGAGCTGAGAACTAAAGGAGATTTTGAAGGTGTACAGAGGAACAAAGAAGTAACTGTTCAACCAAGTATACTGAAATACTGTCTGTCGAAGTCTACCTTTTCTATTGCGGAATCAGACTGTCTTTAAATACACAAATCTTCTTCATGTCTAGCATGAATGAAACTCATCAAAGGTATCAAGCGATACTTTTTGGTAAAATACACCAAGTCTCAAAATGATACTTAAAACAATACATAAAATAAAACTAAGTATCAAATGATACTTAAAGTAAACCAAGTATCAAAGCAATACTTAAAACAGAATATACAACAAAACCAAGTATCAAACGATACTTAAAACAAACCAAGTATCAAAGTGATACCTAAAACAACACATAAAACAAAAACAATAACTGAGTACCTATACCGGTTACATTAATACTTAAATTACTTTCACCAAAGTGTGTCACTTGATACCTTTGTCTAGTTTCCTTCGTACTGGACATGAACAGATTGGTTCATTTAAAAACTGACTGATTCCGCCATGGAAAAGGGAGACTTCGACAGAGAGTATTTTCAATATACTTGGTTGAATAATTACTTCTTTGTTTACTCATTACCCCCTCGAAGCCTCCTTTAGTTCTCCACTCTCACCTTCTCTCTGGTAGAGCAGGCCACCTGTCAACTATCATACCTTTTACTGATAACGTGATTAGCACCTTGCGAATAGATTACAATGGGCATGACCTGTAGATGGCATTTGTGGAGTAGTAGACATAGTTAGCTTGTAGTTGGTGGTATACCGATTAGCAGTCTCCCTGTGCCAGCGCTTGCTTATTGTATTCTAGTTTTTGTGGAACCAGTTTAAATAAAATTAGGTTGACTTCTAAGTAATTTCTTTTGTTACCTATGACTTTATTAATACAAGATCTTTGCATTCTTTATCACAATTATATTCCTCACGGGCCTAAGGGCTCCATCTTTATAAAACTTGGCGATAGGTATTACCCAAATAGGTGTTTGTAAAGTAAGCCAATTGGCTTAAGAACAGTAAAAGAGAAACAAGATAGATATATATCGGAGAATATATATATCAAGACAAAGTATCATTTGCCCATATGTATATAGTAACAGTGTGTAATGATCCCCATTTAGATAGTTAGTTCTTGGCGATGGGGAACGATACTTATCTTTTCTGTCTCCTTCTTTCTTTGTCTTACGATAGCTTTAGGCCTCTACCTACGTTACCGATAGTACAAGACCTTTGTCTTCTATCGGAAACGCCTATCGTAAGCTTTCTCTAACTCGTCTTCATGACTATCGCTTCTTGTCGCAATGATATTGTTGCAATAAAGATAAAGATCGTAAAGGTGTTTTATATTCGTTAAAGTAATAAGTAGGAAAAGTACTTAGAACAAAGCGTGAAGAACCTATCTTCCTTGGCCGCATCGGCCTCCTTATATAGTATTCTTTCCGCCTGTAGTCATGTGACCTAAAGTGGTCACATGTGCGAAACCAAATCATAACAAACTAATCATGTGACCAAAGTGATCACATGCTCAAAACCCATGACCTTATAGCGAGGTCATGTACAAAACCCCATAAACCAATCATAACGCAATAAACAAGTCATATGACTCGACTGAGTCATATGCGCCAAACCCTTGACTTCATAATGAGGTCATATGCAAAACATAAATCATATGCGCAAGGCTTATCCGCAAGGCATACTCGCAAGGCATACTTGTCAGGCGCACGTCCCATGACTCATACTTGAGCCATGTGCGAAAGCATTCCAAATACCACACATAACAAATCATATGACCCTAATGAGTCATATGTGTGAAACAACAACGTACCTGTGACTCATAACTATGCGTCATGTGGAAACCCTTTCCTTGCTAAGCCACATTCGTGACACAGTGACTTAAGAACATTACACTAAGACAAAGAAAAATACAGAGAGCGAGAAAGTAAAACTGAGAGGAGGTTGATGAGTAGCTCGTATTTAGTATAACCATCATTTGTACTAATTAAGACATCTACTCAATCAACTATTGTATTGAGAATCTGGCTCAAGTGTACTGTATAATAGCATCTCATTGAAACCAGATTTCATCTTATGTCTTTGTAATATTATATGGTTAAGGAAGCAGCTGGCCAATCCATACTAGTTATTATTTTGCATGAGACTCTGACCTTCTGATCTAGAAAATCGATAGTAGATTTTCCACATCTGATTACAGTCTTGTAGTGGTTACGGAATGGAATCCTTATCAGGGCATTGTATTTGGCCAGGTTTCTAACCAGCATCTTTTGTGGAGGTAGTATGGCGGAAGCAAGCCAGATAGTTGTACTACAAGCCTTATGGCTTGTGGATTGTGATCGCTTTACTGCCATGATGCCTAGTTTTGGCTGGTTAAGGTCTTGGGTTAGGAGTCCATAGACTGAGATAAAGGCATTACTGATCATATCTCTTCCAATTGCACCAGTGTCAAACAAAACTTGGGCCATTTGTACATTGATTAGGATAGTACCCTCTAGTGCGGTATGGGGTCCGAAAGTAGCGAGTGGTCGAATACTGTTCCATTCCATATCAATATATCTAATGTGAATTTCCTCATACTCGTTAGACTGGCTATTATTATTATCGCTTTCGATGTTGTTGGCAGATAGCTCTTACTTGATAGCCTTTTCTTTTCCCTTCTAGGTAGGACAATTCTTTGCCATGTGTCCGATTTGACTACATTCAAAGCATTCACTCTTCTGGCATCTGGTAACCGGTATGGATACTCAGTTTTTGGTTTTGTTTTATGTTTTATTTTAACTATCGCTTCAATATTTGGTTTGTTTTAAGTATTGTTTAATACTTAGATTTGTTTTATGTTTTGTTTTTTAAGTATCACTTAAAAATCTTAAATTAGTTTCACCAAAGTGTATCGCTTGATACCTTGGTCTAGTTTTATTCATACAGGACATGTACAGATTCATGCATTTAAAGACTACCTAAGTCCACGATGGAAAAGGGAGATTTGGAGAGACAGTATTATCAATATATAGTTGGTTGAATGGTTACTTCTTTATTTACTCAGTACACCCTCGAAGCCTTCTTTAGTTCTCAGCTCTTGCCTCCTCTTTAGTAGAGCAGGCCACCTGTCAGCTATCATACCTATTACCAATAACATGATTACCATCTTGTAAACACGTTACATTTTTTTAACCCCAACAAGTGGTTAAGAACCTGTCGCCGGATTTAGGCCTGATCCACTTATCAATATCCACCTCAGAACTGTAACGTGTTCGCCGGGTGCTAATCACGTTATCGGTAATAGATACGATAGTTGGCAGGTAGCCTGCTCTACCAGAGAGGAGGCGAGAGCTGAGAACTAAAGGAGGCTTTGAGGGTGAACTGAGGAACAAAGAAGTAACCGTTCAACCCAGTATATTGAAATACTGTCTGTGGAAGTCTTCCTTTTCTATCGCAGTAACAGGTGGTCTATAAATACACAATTCTGTTCATGTCTAGCATGAATGAAACTAATCAAAGGTATCAATTGATACTCTTTGGTAAAACTCCTTAAGTATCAAAGCGATACTTAAAACAAAACATAAAACAAAACCAAGTATCAAATGATACTTAAAACAAACCAAGTATCAAAGCGATACTTAAAATAAAACATAAAACAAAACCAAGTATCAAACGATACTTAAAACAAACCAAGAATCAAAGCGATACTGAAAACAAAACATAAAACAAAACCAAGTATCAAACGATACTTAAAACAAACCAAGTTTCAAAGCGATATTTAAAACAAAACATAAAACAAAACCAATAACCGAGTACCCGTACCAGTTACATTCCCCAAAACAAAACAACTATTTAAACAAACAAAACCTAATAATCATCAAAAGCGGAGTCTGAGAAAATAAAGCCTTCAGTTTCTGCTAAAAACTCTTCACCATAGGTGTCGTACCAGGGGCAAGAAGAAATCATAAGAAAACATTTAGACTCAAAGAAACGTAAATCACAGTAGTCACGAATACCAGATTCGCGCTGTACATCAACCCAAGCGTGATCGCAATCAGGACAGTAGTCTATCCAGAGGATTTCGAAGTAGTCTTCAAGTTGGATAACATCGCTGTTCAACAACAGTCAAATAATCTGTTGTCGCAGCCTCACATTGAGTTCTACATAGTTGGACATCGTTATGGTATTCGGATAGTGATCGGGATCAGATAAGGTTGTCGAGAACCTGTTCCATAGCATGATTTTCATCATCGCTACTTTCGAATTCCAATTCAAAGTATGGTGCCCAAAATCCATTTCTAGCTTCGAGTTCTGCATGCCATCGCTCAGTTTCTTGCATCCTGGGTGTCCAGCACATGGTGATGTAATTGATCATTGGGGGGAGGGATTCGTTTGGCATGTTGTCTTTCCACCAATCATTTACCATATCCATAGCGTGCTCTAGTCCTTCTAGCGGTTCCCAGCTGTTTTCGCTCTTTGGATATCCTTTCCATTTGACTAAGAACTGGTCATTTCCATGCCAAAGGCGGTGGTCCCGGATTTCTTCAACTTCCCATTCATCTTTCTTATGAATGATGATAGGTGCAGGTCGTGAGTGGGTTCTACCAGGGAACCTGGAGTTGTCATTTGGGTGGAATCATTTGACAGCAGAGGCGTGAAAAACTACGGTATTGCGGCGGTACATGCGTCCATCTATCTGGACAGTGTAGTTTTCTGTTTGCTCCTCAAAAGATAAGACTTTGAAAGGTCCTCGCCACCGTGGTTGCAATTTCTTGCTGGTCCAAAATTGGTAATGAACATGTTTCCATATACCATGAGCATATCACCAGGCGGGATAGGGACATGTTCGTATCGTCGTTTCTGAGTGGTAGTGGTGCTTCAGAATCGGGCAGCTTTAACACCTTGGAAGGCGTCATTCCGAATTGCTTGATGGCGGTTTAAGTGGTCATCAGAGGCAGGGACTGAGGAGTTCTTGAATAGGGTTGTAGGTAGGAGAGAATATTGGCTGCCGAAGATTGCCTTGTATGGAGACATTCCCAAGGTGTCCAAAAATCTGGCATTGATATATGTTGCTAGCTCAACAAGGGCTGGTTCCCAGTTGGTTTGTCATTCATTGATTATGTTCCTAATTGCGGTTTTAACCTCACGGATCTTTCGTTCTGCTTGGCCATTAGTCTCATGGTGTCCAGGGGCAGCCATAATGTGGTTTATTCCGAGCGCGGTTAAAGTTTGCTTCCAGAATCTGGTGGTAAAGTGGGGATCAGCTTCACTAACAATAGATAAGGGGTACCCATGGGGGGTAAACAGGTATCGTTAGAGGTTATTCTAGGTGTCTTTGGAGGAATCGGTAACTTGCATTGGTATAAGCTACGTATATCCAGAAAATCGATCCACAGCTACCAAGATGGTGTCATATCTAGCGGATTTGTTGAATGGTCCTGCGAAATCGATGGCATATGATTCAAATATTTCACAAGGTAGTTTGATGGTCTGTGCTTTTCCTTCAGCTAGTTGTGTTCACTCCTTGTTTACCTGGCAGATTTCACATTGTTTGACCACATCACGGAAGTCCTTGCGCATTTCAGGCCAGTAAACATATTTTGAAGCATATTGAAGCTTGCCGTCTGCGCTGTGGCGTCCTTTGTTGTGAATCTCGGATATGACATATTCTCTAATAGTCATTCCATAGAACACATGGCCTTTTGGTATGTATAGGCAATGTTCACCATAATGGGTACTGGTATAGACCATTCCGTTGAATATGTTGTAGGGGTCAAGATCTCCATGCCTGGAGCTATCCATGGCTTTGAAGTAGATTGGGTCATGGCGATATCCTGCTATCATTTGGCTTCGAAAAGAGGAGGTTAATTCTTCTGTGGTTGATCTAACATCCCCTTCATCCTCAACCAGGGATCCTCATGTTGGTTCGATAGGGGCATCCTCCTCCTCAAAGGTTTCATAGAGTTGCCAGCGATGCTCGGGAATTGTAGGGGGTATGACCGAGACAATGGTTTCATTGTTGAATACTCATAAGGGTCCACCATATAGTGGTCGTGAATCGATTATGGGAGGAGAGGATGGCGGGACTGACTGTGGAGGGTGTAAATAGGATATTGCATCCACGTAGGCTGCTGCTTGTGCGAGTTCTTCAAGACCTTGGTATCGTGTTGGAACAGGATTAAAGGTAAGAGGAGGTTGGGTCGATTCATCTTCATCGATCATCTCTTTTGCCCCTTCTGCGGTGTCGAAGCTGGTGTTTTTGGAGTCATCAGCAAGGATATAATACGGTCGCTAGTATCTGTTGCTGACCTTAATCTCAGTCTGGTGAAAAGGGCAGGTGTCGTGATAACAGTGGGACCAGTGGACTCTGCTTTGTTCAAGCTCGTGAGGAGGTGTGCTACGGAGCGTGCAATTGTCTATCCATTCTTCATCAATGTCCTTTCCTGGTTCCGTTCCAGCAGCACTGTACATGGTATAAGACAAAGGATTGGAGGGAGTGGCAGAGCTGGCGGTAGCCATCGATGGTTCTTGTTCATAGGTGGTGTCGTCAGGGCTGTCCTCGCTTTGTCTTGTGTGGTCATGAACAAGAGGAGGATCTGCGAGATATTGCTTCTCATATAGGCGGGAAAGAGCATCAGCTAAATAGTTCGTTCTTCCAGGGGTATAGATGATTTTTGCATCGTATTTGCTGATTTCACCTATCAATCTTGTTCTTCTCCTTCCAGGTATTCTTTCTGCTTTAAGATTAGTGAGGGGTTGATGGTCGGTAACAATAGTGAAGGTATTGCCCATCAGGATGTGGTTGAAAGCGGTGAGAGCATCAATCACAGCAAGGGCTTCCTTGTCTGTTGTTCCCTAGTTCATCGGTGAATTAGTGAACTTCCTGCTGTATAATGCCGCCAGTCTAGCCGTATCATGGGTGGCCCCTTGCCCAACCCATGCTCCAACTCCAACATCCAATTCATCAGTAATTAGCCATATCAGTTCTGGTTTACTATAGTCGATAGGTTGTATAACGTTGGCATTTTTAATCAACTAGTTGATGTTAGTAAAGGCTTGGTCATGAGTGTGGGTTCAGACAAATTCTGCATTGCCGGTATGGTCTGTGAGCGGCGCTGTTACAGTGGCATGGTATGGTAGGAACTGGGAAATATAGTTGACTAGTCCTGGGAATCGCATGAGTTCCTTTTGATTCCGGGGTGTCGGCCATTCCGTTAAACAGGCTATTTTTCCAGGGGCTGCATGTATTGCTTCATCATCTATAACATGTCCCAGGATATCGAGTTTATCGGCAAACAGGATTGATTTGTTTCTGCCACCGTAGAATTTAGCTTCCCTAAGTTTGGTATAAACCAAACCTATATGGTAGGCATGTTCTATTTGGGTGTTCAAGAAGATGAGAATATCATCAATGTAGACCCAAACAAAATGGTGGAGGTATTCCCGCAGGAGGTTTTGCATAATTCGAATAAAGGTGGCGGGCGCATTCATATCACCTTGTAAGATAACTTGGCTAATGAAACTTCCGAAAGGTGTTTTAAAACTGTTGTAGCGTTCGCTTTCTGGATCTAACCTTGTTTGGAAATAAGCATCGCTTAGATCAATCATACTTCGGAATCTAGCCCGTCCAACGGCATTTAGGATCTGGGTTTTGTAACCGGTACGGGTACTTGGTTAATTTTAAGGATCGTTTGATACTAGGTTTTGTTTTATGTTTTGTTTTAAGTATCGCTTTGATACGTAGTTAATTTTAAGTATCGTTTGATACTTGGTTTTGTTTTATGTTTTGTTTTAAGTATCGCTTCGATACTTGGTTAGTTTTAAGTATCGTTTGACACTTGGTTTTGTTTCATGTTTTGTTTTAAGTATCACTTTGATACTTAAGGAGTTTTACCAAAGTCTATCAATTGATACCTTTGATTAGTTTCGTTCATGTTAAGACAAGAACAGATTTGTGTATTTAAAGACCACCTGTTTCTATGATAAAAAGGGCAGACTTCGACAGACAGTATTTCAATATACTTGGTTGAACGGTTACTTCTTTGTTCCTCAGTACACCCTCGAAGCCTTCTTTAGTTCTCAGCTCTCACCTCCTCTCGGGAAGAGCAGGCCACCTGCCAACTATCGTATCTTTAACGATAACGTGATTAGCACCTTGTGAACACGTTACATTTTTTTAACCCCAGCAAGTGGTTAAGAACCTGTCCGCGGATTTAGGCCTGATCAACCTATCGATATCCACCTCAGAACGCTAGCGGAGAGAAGCAGCAGAATCACGGTACATTCGGCTTCATCTCAAAACCAATATAGAGTCTTTGAGGACCTGGAGTGGGAAGCAAATCCCACGGCAAGACCTTACAAGAAAGAAACAACCCCGGCGCTCTGCTAAAGAGCCGGGCGATCCAGCAAACACGGAAGGCACACAACCTCCAGGTGAATTCCCTTCTACCCCAGCAAAGAAGCCTTCCTTTGAACCTCCAAACGACCCCGAATCGAGTAGAGAATCAAATATGGCGAGCACAGGAGGAGGGCCTTCTGGAGGAGGGAAATCTCGGGCAAGGCCTGAAGAAGAGGAGGTACCTGCAGCATTTGAACCCCCTAAGTTTAAACTCCACCTCCCAGCGAAATTCATAGGAGAAGGAAAAGACCTCAAACCTGAAGCATTTGACCGATGGGCAACAGAACTTTCACACTTCCTATTCTTACAAGGAAAAGATGTGGAAGAGCCTAGAACCGGACTTATCATAGGATCATTCTGTGAAGGAAAGGCAAGCGACGCATACCACTAATGCTATAAGGATTTCGGCGGGAATGTAAGATTAAGAGGAACTACAGTTCTCGATTACCTGAAAGGACGATTCCAATCCTCTATAACCAACGACCTCCTAGACAACAAATTCAACCAGCTCCAGCAAGTTAACGGAACGCATGTCAAGCGAATGACCGATGTGGCTACGGACCTAATGATGTATAAGGACCGGATGGAGAGAGGAAGTATCTCCAAATACATCCTGAAGCGACGATTCTAGGACACCATGCACCCTACCCTCCGGCGAGAAGTAGAACCACTCGAGGAAGACAGCAATGATATTGTAGTAATAATTGCAAGAGCAGAACAAAAGGACGCCATTCTCCATGAGACGAAGGCCTATAAAACACAGACATCCTCTAGTAGGAACAGCCAGCCACGACACAAAGCCTCCAGTAACTCTGAAGACGATACCCCACGGGTTTTCAAAAAGAAAACAAAATCCTCTAAAGAATTGAGACGGCAAAAAGGAGAATATTTGGAAGGTGGAAAAACAGGACATATGGCAAAGAACTGTCCTACGAAGAAAGGAAAAGGAAAGGCAATTAAGCAAGAGGCGTTGGCCAACAATGTTGAAAGCGATAACGCCCAATCCAGTGAATATGAAGAGATCCATATCGGATATATCGATGTAGAATGCAACAGTGTTCGACCTCCAGCTACATTCAAAGCACACACCATCCTGGAAGGTACTATCCTGATCAATGGCAAAAGGGCTCGAGTCCTATTCGACACTGGCACAATTGGAAGAGATATGATCAGTAATGCCTTTGTCTCTGTCCATGGACTCCCAACCCCCGACCTTAACCAACCCATACCAGTCAATATGGCAGTAAAGGGATCACGATCCACAAGCCATAAAACCTGTTCTGCGACTATTCGACTTGGTTCTGCTATACTACCCCCCCGGGAAATGCTGGTTGGAAATCTAGCCAAATACAATGCCCTAATAGGTATGCCATTCCTGAACCACCACAAAGCTATACTCAGGTGTCGGGAATCAACTATCGATTTCCCAGATCAGAAGGTCTGAGTCTCATGCAAGCCAACAAGCGGAGAGTACCGAGCCGCAGTCTGTGAAGCAACTGCCCAACAACTATTGGATGATTACTCTGATATTTTCCCTGATCAAATACCCGAAGAACTACCAACTATGAGAGAGGTGAACCACCACATTCGCCTCCGAGACCCCTCCAATCTCAAAAACCAACCCACCTACTCTATTCCTGACGCATACAAAAGCCCACTTTGTGATTGGATCAACCAACAACAAAGAAGAGGAGCCATCTACTGGGCAGAAGCCCCAGGCGCCGCTCCTATGTTTGTTGAACCCAAAGCAGATGGCAAAAGAATCTGCCCCTTGGTTGATCTCAAACTACGGAATGAAAACACAGTTATGGACAGCTGGGCTATCCTAAACCAAACCCAGATCCTAAATGCAGTTGGACGGGCTAGATTCCGAAGTAAGATTGACCTAAGTGATGTCTACTTCCAAACAAGGTTAGATCCAGAAAGCGAAGGCTACAACAGTTTCAAAACACCCTTCGGAAGTTTCATTAGCCGAGTTATGTTACAAGGTGATATCAATGTGCCCGCCACCTTTATTCCAATTATGGAAAACCTCGTGAGCGAATACCTCCACCATTTTGTTTGGGTCTACATTGATGATATTCTCATCTTCTCGAATACCGCAACAGAACACGCCTACCATATAGGTTTGGTTTGTACCAAACTTAGGGAAGCTAAATTCTACACTAGCAGAAACAAATCAATCCTGTTTGCCGACAAACTCGATATTCTAGGACATGTTATAGATGATGAAGGAATACATGCAGCCCCAGGAAAAATACCCTGTTTAAAGGAATGGTCAACACCCCGGAATCAAAAGGAACTCATGCGATTCCTAGGACTTGTCAACTATATTGCCCAGTTCCTACCACACCATGCCACTGTGACAGCACCGCTCACAGACCTTACCGGCAATGCAGAATTTGTCTGGACCCACACTCATGACCAAGCCTTTACCAACATCATGGAATTGATAAAAAATACCAACGTTATACAACCTATCGACTACAGCAAACCAGAACCAATATGGCTGATTACTGATACATCGGATGTTGGAGTTGGAGCATGGGTTGAACAAGGAGCCTCCCATGAAACGGCAAGACCGGCCGCTTTACACAGCAGAAAGTTCACTAATTCACCGATGAACTATGGGACAACAGACAAGGAAGCTCTTGCTGTGATTGATGCCCTCGCCGCTTTCAACCACATCCTCATGGGCAATACCTTCACTATTGTTACCGACCACCAACCTCTCACTAATCTTAGAACAGAAAGGATACCTGGAAGAAGAAGAACAAGATGGATAGGCGAAATCAGCAAATACGATGCAAAAATTACCTACACCCCTGGAAGAACGCAGTATTTAGCTGATGCTCTCTCCCGCCTATATAAGAATCAAGACCTCGCAAACCCTCCCCTTGTTCACGACCACACAAGACAAAGCGAGGACAGCCCTGACGACACGTCCTATGAACAAGAACTATCGATGGCTGCCGCCACCTCTGCCACTCCCTCCAATCCTTTCTCTTACACCATGTACAGTGCTGCCGGAACAGAACGAGGAAAGGACATTGATGAAGGATGGAAAGAC
The DNA here is from genome assembly GCF_000151645.1 of Tuber melanosporum. Classification (NCBI taxonomy): domain Eukaryota; kingdom Fungi; phylum Ascomycota; class Pezizomycetes; order Pezizales; family Tuberaceae; genus Tuber; species Tuber melanosporum. The sequence goes on along the minus strand of NW_003299150.1, from coordinate 304,265 downwards.
AATTTCATGCTCCGCAGCCCACCTCCTCACGTGTAACGTGTTCGCAAGGTGCTAATCACGTTATCGATAATAGATACGATAGTTGGCAGGTGGCCTGCTATTCCAGAGAGGAGGCGAGAGCTGAGAACTAAAGGAGGCTTCGAGGGTGTACTGAGGAACAAAGAAGTAACCATTCAACCAAGTATATTGAAATACTGTCTGTCGAAGTCTGCCTTTTACATCGTAGAAATAGGCGGTCTTTAAATACACAAATCTGTTCATGTCTAGCATGAACGAAACTAATCAAAGGTATCAATCGATACACTTTGGTAAAACTGTTTAAGTATCAAAGCGATACTTAAAACAAAACATAAAACAAAACCAAGTATCAAACGATACTTAAAACAAACCAAGTATCAATGCGATACTTAAAACAAAACATAAAACAAAACCAAGTATCAAACGATACTTAAAACAAACCAAGTATCAAAGCGATACTTAAAACAAACCATAAAACAAAACCAATAACCAAGTACCCATACCGGTTACATTCCCCAAAACAAAACAACTGTTTAAACAAACAAAACCTAATAATCATCAAAGGCGGATTCCGAGAACCTCATGGCTTCAGTTTCTGCAAGAAATTCCTCATCATAAGTATCACACCAGGGGCAAGAGGAAACTCTAAGGAAACACTTAGACTCGAAAAAATCTAAATCACAGTAGTCACGAATACCAGATTCGTGCTGTACGTCAACCCAAGCATGATCACAATCAGGACAGTAGTCAATCCAGAGGATTTTGAAGTAGTCTTCAAGTTGGATAGCATCGCGGTTCAACTACAGTCCAACAACCTGTTGTCGCTGCCTCACATTGAGCTCCACATAGTTTGACATCGTTATGGTGTTCAGATGGCGATTGGTGACTAGATAAGGTTGTCGAGGGCCTGCTCCATAGCTTGATTCTCCTCATCGCTGCTTTCAAACTCCGACTCAAAGTGTGGTGCCCAAAATCCATCTCTAGCTTCGAGTTCTGCGTGCCATCGCTCAGTTTCTGGGATTGTAGGTGTCCAGCACATGGTGATATAATTGATTGTTGGAGGGAGGGATTTGTTTGACATGTTGTTTTTCCACCATTCGTTCACCATATCCATAGCGTGCTCTAGTCCCTCTAGGGGTTCCCAACTGTTTTCGCTCGTCGGATATCCGTTCCACTTGACTAGGAACTGATCGTTTCCATGCCAAAGGCGGTGGTCTCGGATTTCTTCAACTTCCCATTCATCTTTCTGTTCAATGATGATAGGTGCGGGTCGAGAGTGGGTTCTTCCGGGGAACTTGGAGTCGTCATTTGGGTGGAACCGTTTGACAGCAGAGGCGTGAAAGACTGCAGTGTTGCGGCGGTACATGCGTCCATCCATCTGGACAGTGTAGTTCTCTGTGTGCTCGTCAAAGGATATGACTTTGAAGGGTCCACGCCATCGGGGTTGCAGTTTCTTGCTGCGTCCAACCTTGGTAATGAACATGTTACCGTGTACCATGAGCATGTCTCCCAGTGAGATCGGGATATGTTTGCGTCGTCGTTTCTGGGCAGTAGTGGTGCTTCGGAATCGGGCAGATTTAACAGCTGGGAAGGCATCGTTCCGAATTGCTTGGTGGCGGTTTTGGTGGTCGTCAGAGGCAGGGACTGAGGAGTTCTTGAATAGTGTTGTAGGTAGGAGGGAGTATTGACGGCCAAAGACTGCCTTGTATGGTGACATTCCCAAGGTATCTGAAAATCCGGCATTGATATATGCGGCGAGCTCAACAAGGGCTGGTTCCCAGTTGGTTTGTCGTTCATTGATCATATTCCTAATTCCGGTCTTAATTTCGCGGATTTTTCTTTCTGCCTGGCCATTAGTCTCATGGTGTCCAGGGGCAGCCATAATGTGGTTTATTCCGAGGGAGGTTAAGGTTTGCTTCCAGAATCTGGCAGTAAAACGGGGGTCAGCGTCACTGACAATAGATAAGGGGTACCCATGGGGGGTAAACAGGTGTCGCTGGAGGTTATTCCTGGTGTCTTTGGAGGAATCGGTAACTTTCATTGGAAGGAGCCAGGTATATCCAGAAAATCGGTCCACAGCTACCAAGATGGTGTCAAATCCAGCGGATTTGTTGAATGGTCCTGCGAAATCGATGGCATACGATTCGAATATTTCACATGGTAGTTGGAGGGTCTGTGCTTTCCCTTCAGGTAGTTGTGTTTGCTCCTTATTTGCCTGGCAGAGTTAACATTGTTTGACAAAATCGCGGAAGTCCTTTCGCGTTTCAGGCCAGTAAACATATTCTGAGGCATATTGAAGGTTGCGGTTGGCACTATAGTGTCCTTTGTTGTGAATCTCGGATATGACATATTCTCTAATAGTCATTCCATTGAACATATGACCTTTTCGTATGTATAGGCAATGTTCACTATAACGGGTGCTGGTAAAGACCATTCCATTAGATATGTTGTAGGGGGCGAGGTCTCCATGCCTGGAGCTATCCATAGCTTTGAAGTAAATCGGGTCATGCCGATATCCTGCTATCATTTGGCTTCGGAATGAGGAGGTTAATTCTTCTGTAGTCGACCTAACATCTCGTTCATCCTCGATTAGGGATCCTCTTGTTGGCTCGATAGGGGCTTCCTCTTCCTCAAACCTTTCGTAAAGTTGACGCCGATGCTCGGGAATAGTAGGGGGTATGACCGAGACAATGGTTTCATTGTTGTATACTCGTAAGGGTCCACCATATAGTGGTCGTGAATCGATCATGGGAGGAGAGGATGGCGGGGCTGACTGTGGGGGTTGTAAATACGACATTGCATCCACGTAGGCTGCTGCTTGTTCGAGTTCTTCAAGACCTTGGTATCGCGTTGGAGGAGGGTTAAGGACATGAGGGTGTTGGGCTAGCTCATTTCCATCGATCATCTCTTCTTCTCCTTCTGCGATATCGAAGCTGGTGTCTTTGGAATCATCAGCAGGTATATAGTACGGTCTCTGGTATCTGTTGCCGAACTTGATCTCAGTTTGGTGAAAAGGGCAGGTGTCGTGATAACAGTGGGACCAGTGGATTCTGCTTTGTTGAAGTTTGTGAGGAGGTGTGCTGCGGAGCTTGCAATTGTCTTTCCATTCTTCATCAATGTCCTTTCCTCGTTCTGTTCCGGCAGCACTGTACATGGTGTAAGAGAAAGGATTGGAGGGAGCGGCAGAGCTGGCGGTAGCCATTGATGGTTCTTGTTCATAGGAGGTATCGTCAGGGCTGTCCTCGCTTTGTCTTGTGTGGTCGTGAACAAGGGGAGGGTTTGCAAGGTCTTGATTCTCGTATAGGCGGGAGAGAGCATCAGCTAAATAGTTCGTTCTTCCAGGGGCATAGATGATTTTTGCATCGTATTTGCTCATCTCGCCTATCCATCTTGTTCTTCTTCTTCCCGGTATCTTTTCTGTTTTAAGATTAGTGAGAGGTTGGTGATCGGTAATAATTGTGAAGCTATTGCCCATCAGGATGTGATTGAAAGCGGCGAGAGCATCAATCACAGCAAGGGCTTCCTTGTCTGTTGTTCCATAGTTCATCTGGGAGTTAGTGAACTTTCTGCTGTGTAATGCCGCCGGCCTTGCCGTTTCATGGGAGGCCCCTTGCCCAACCCATGCTCCAACTCCAACATCCGATGCATCAGTAATCAACCATATCGGTTCTGGTTTACTATAGTCGATAGGTTGAATAACGTTGGCGTTTTTAATCAAATCCTTGATGTTGGTAAAGGCTTGGTCATGAGTGTGGGTCCAGGCAAATTCTGCATTGCCGGTAAGGTCTGTGAGCGGCGCTGTCACAGTGGCGTGGTGTGGGAGGAACTGGGAAATGTAGTTGACTAGTCCTAGGAATCGCATGAGTTCTTTTTTATTCTGGGGTGTTGACCATTCCGTTAAACAGGGTATTTTTCCAGGGGCTGCGTGTATTCCTTCATCATCTATAACATGTCCTAGGATATCGAGTTTATCGGCAAACAGGATTGATTTGTTTCCGCTAGCGTAGAATTTAGCTTCCCTAGGTTTGGTACAAAGCAAACCTATATGGTAGGCGTGTTGTGTTGCGGTGTTCGAGAAGATGAGAATATCATCAATGTAGACCCAAACAAAATGGTGGAGGTATTCGCTTAGGAGGTTTTCCATAATTCGCATAAAGGTGGCGGGCGCATTCATATCACCTTGTAACATAACTCGGCTAATGAAACTTCCAAAGGGTGTTTTGAAACTGTTGTAGCGTTCACTTTCTGAGTCTAACCTTGTTTGGAAGTAGGCATCGCTTAGGTCAATCTTACTTCGGAATCTAGCCCGTCCAACTGCATTTAGGATCTGGGTTTGGTTTGGGATAGCGGAGCTGTCCATAACCGTGTTTTCATTCCGTAGTTTGAGATCAACCAAGGGGCGGATTCTTTTGCCATCTGCTTTGGGTTGAACAAACATAGGAGCGGCACCAGGGGCTTCTGCCCGGTAGATGACTCCTCTTCTTTGTTGTTGGTTGATCCAATCACAAAGTGGGCTTTTGTATGCGTCAGGAATAGAGTAGGTGGGTTGGTTCTTGAGATTGGAGGGGTCTCGGAGGCGGATGTGGTGATTCACCTCTCTCATAGGTGGTAGTTCTTCGGGTATTTGATCAGGGAAAACGTCAGAATACTCATCCAATAGTCGTAGGGCAGTTGTTTCACAGACTGCGGCTCGGTATTCTCCGCTTGTTGGCTTGCATGAGACTCTGACCTTCTGATCTGGGAAATCGATGGTTGATTCCCCACACCTGATTATAGCTTTGTGACGATTCAGGAATGGCATGCCTATTAGGGCATCATATTTGGCTAAATTTCCAACCAGCATTTCCTGGGGGGGTAGGACGGCAGAACCAAGTCGAATAGTCGCACTACAGGTTCTATGGCTTGTGGATCGTGATCCTTTTACTGCCATATTGACTGGTATGGGTTGGTTAAGGTCTCGGGTAGGGAGTCCATGAACAGAGACAAAGGCATTACTGATCATATCTCTTCCGATTGTACCAGTGTCGAATAGGACTCGAGCCTTTTTGCCATTAATCAGGATAGTGCCTTCTAGAGCAGTGTGTGTTTTGAATGTAGCCGGAGGTCGAACACTATTGCATTCCACATCGATGTATCCAATGTGGATTTCTTCATATTCGCTGGATGGAGCGTAATCGCTTTCAATATTGTTGGCCGATGCCTCCTTTTTTATAGCCTTTCCTTTTCCTTTCTTCGTAGGACAGTTCTTTGCCATGTGCCCTATTTTTCCACATTCAAAGCATTCTCCCTTTTGCCGTCTCGATTCTTTGGAGGATTTTGTTTTCTTCTTGAAAACCCGTGGGGTATCGTCATCAGAGTTGCTGGAGGCTTTGTATCGTGGCTGGCTGTTCCTATTAGAGGATGTCTGTGTTTTGTAGGCCTTAGTCTCATGGAGAATAGCGTCCTTTCGTTCTGCTCTAGCAATTATTACTGTAATATCATCGCCGTCTTCCTCGAGTGGTTCTACTTCTCGCCGGAGGGTAGGGTGCATAGTATCGTAGAATCGTCGCTTCAGGATGTATTTGGAGATACTTCCTCTTTCCATTCGGTCCTTGTACATTATTAGGTCCGTAGCTACATCGGTGATTCGCTTGACATGTGTTCCGTTAACTTGCTGGAGCTGGTTGAATTTGTTGTATAGGAGGTCGTTGGTTATAGAGGATTGGAATCGTCCTTTCAAGTAATCGAGAACTGTAGATCCTCTTAATCTTATATTTCCGCCGAAGTCCTTATAGCATTGGTGGTATGCGTCGGTTGCCTTTCCTTCACAGAATGATCCAATGATAAGTCCGGTTGTAGGGTCTTCCACATCTTTTCCTTGTAAGAGTAGGAAGTGTGAGAGTTCTGTGGCCCATCGTTCAAAGGCTTCAGGTTTGAGGTCTTTTCCTTCGCCTGTGAACTTCGCTGGGAGGTGAAGTTTAAACTTAGGGGGTTCAAATGCTGGGGGTACCTCCTCTTCTTCAGGCCTTGCCCGAGATTTCCCTCCTCCAGAAGGCCCTCCTCCTGTGCTAGCCATATCTGATTCGCTACTAGATTCGGGGTCGTTTGGAGGTTCAAAGGAAGGCTTCTTGGCTGGAGTAGAAGGGTATTCTCCTGGAGGTTGTGTATCTTCCGTGTTTGCAGGATCGCCCGGCTCTTTAGCAGAGCGCGGGGGTTGTTTCTTCCTTGTAAGGTCTTGCCGTGGGATTTGCTTCCCACTCCTGGTCGTCAAAGACTCTATCTTGGGTTTGAGATGAAGCCGAATGTGCTCTGATTCTGCCGCTTCTCTCCGCTAGCGTTCTGCGGTGGATATCGATAGGTTGATCAGGCCTAAATCCGGGGACAGGTTCTTAACCACTTGCTGAGGTTAAAAAAAGTGTAATGTGTTCGCAAGGTGCTAATCACGTTATCGATAATAGATACGATAGTTGGCAGGTGGCCTGCTCTTCCAGAGAGGAGGCGAGAGCTGAGAACCAAAGGAGGCTTCGAGGGCGTACTGAGGATCAAAGAAGTAACCGTTCATACCAAGTATATTGAAATACTGTCTGTCGAAGTCTCCCTTTTCCATCGTAGAAATAGGCGGTCTTTAAATACACAAATCTGTTCATGTCTAGCATGAACGAAACTAATCAAAGGTATCAATCGATACACTTTGGTAAAACTCTTTAAGTATCAAAGCGATACTTAAAACAAAACATAAAACAAAACCAAGTATCAAACGATACTTAAAACAAACCAAGTATCAAAGCGATACTTAAAACAAAACATAAAACAAAACCAAGTATCAAACGATACTTAAAACAAACCAAGTATGAAAGCAATACTTATAACAAACCATAAAACAAAACCAATAACCAAGTACCCATACCGGTTACATCACGAGCTTGAACAAAGCAGACTCCACTGGTCCCACTGTTATCACGACACCTGCCCTTTTCACTAGACTGAGATGAAGTTCGGCAACAGATACCAACAACCGTACTATATGCCTGCTAACGATTCCAAAGAAACCAGCTTCGATCCCGTAGAAGGAGCAGAAGAGATGATCAATGAAGAAGAATCGACCCAACCTCCTCATACCATTAATCCTGTTCCAACACGATACCAAGGTCTTGAAGAACTCGAACAAGCAGCAGCCTACGTGGATGCAATATCCTATTTACACCCCCCACAGTCAGCCCCACCATCCTCTCCTCCCATAATCGATTCACGACCACTATGTGGTGGACCCTTACGAGTACATAATAATGAAACCATTGTCTCGGTCATACCCTCTACTATTCCCGAGCATCGGAGTCAACTCTATGAAACCTTTGAGGAAGAGGAAGCCCCTATCGAACCAACAAGAGGATCCATAATCAAGGATGAACCAGATGTTAGATTGACCACAGAAGAATTAACCTCCTCTTTCCGAAGCCAAATGATAGCAGGATACCACCATGACCCGATTTACTTCAAAGCCATGGATAGCTCCAGGCATGGAGACCTCGCCCCCTACAACATATCAAATGGAATGGTCTATACCAGCACCCGTTATGGTGAACACTGCTTATACATACCAAAAGGCCATATGTTCAATGGAATGACTATTAGAAAATATGTTATTACCGAAATCCACAACAAAGGACACCATAGTACGGATCGCAACCTCCAATATGCCGCAGAATATGTTTACTGGCCTGAAACGCGAAAGGACTTCCGCGATTTTGTCAGGCAATGCGAACTCTGTCAGGGAAATAAGGAGCGAACACAACTTCCTGAAGGGAAAGCTCAGAACCTCCAACTACCATGTGACATATTTGAATCCTATGCCATCGATTTCGCAGGACCATTCAACAAGTCTGCCGGATATGACACCATCTTGTTAGCTGTGGATCGATTCCCTGGATACACCTGGTTAATACCAATGAAGGTTACCAACTCCTCCAAAGACAGCATGGAATAACCTACAACGATACCTGTTTACCCCCCACGGATACCCCTTATCTATTGTGAGTGATGCTGATCCCCGCTTTACCACCAGATTTTGTAAGCAAACCTTGACCTCCCTCGGAATAAACCACATTATGGCTGCCCCAGGACACCATGAGACTAATGGCCAAGCAGAACGAAAAGTCCACGAGGTTAAGACCAGAATTAGGAATATGATCAATGAACGACAAAACAATTGGGAACCAGCCCTTGTTAAGCTCGCTGCATATATCAACGCCATATTTTCAGATACCTTGGGGATGTCACCATACAAGGCAGTCTTTGGCCATCAATACCCCCTCCTACCTACAACACTATTTAAGAACTCCTCAGTCCCTGCCTCTGATGACCATCTAAACCGTCGCCAAGCAATTCAGAACGATGCCTTCCAAGCTGTTAAGGCTGCCCGATTCCGAAGCACCACTACTGCCCAGAAATGACGACGCAAACATGTTCCCATCTCACCAGGAGATATGCTCATGGTTCACAGTAACATGTTCATTACCAATGTCGGATGCAGTAAGAATCTGCAACCCCGATGGCGCGGACCCTTCAAAGTCATATCCTTTGACGAGCATACAGAGAACTACACTGTCCAGATGGATGGACGCATGTAGTGCCGCAATACTGCAGTCTTTCACGCCTCAGCTGTCAAGCGATTCCATCCTAATGACGACTCCAAGTTTCCTGGAAGAACCCACTCTCGGCCTGCACCTATCATCATCGATAAGAAGGATGAATGGGAAGTTGAAGAAATCAGAGACCACCGCATTTGGAATGGAAATGATCAGTTCCTAGTCAAATGGAAAGGATATCCAATGAGCAAAAACAGTTGGGAACCACTAGAAGGACTAGAGCACGCTATGGATATGGTGAACGGATGGTGGAAAGACAACATGCCAAACGAATCCCTCCCCCCAACAATCAATTATATCACCATGTGCTGGACACCTACAATGCCAGAAACTGAGCGATGGCATGCAGAACTCGAAGCTAGGGATAGATTTTGGGCACCATACTCTGAGTCGGAATTCGAAAGCAGCAATGAGGAGAATCAAACTATGGAGCAGGCCCTTGACAACTTTATCTAGTCACCAATCACCATCCGAATACCATAACGATGTCAAACTATGTGGAGCTCAATGTGAGGCAGAGACAACAGATTGTTGGACTGTTGTTGAACCGCGATGGTATCCAACTTGAAGACTACTTTGAAATCCTTTGGATTGACTACTGTCCTGATTGCGATCATGCTTGGGTTGATGAACAGCACAAATCTGGTATTCGTGACTACTGTGATTTAGATTTCTTCGAGTCTAAGTGTTTCCTTAGAGTTTCCTCTTCTCCCTAGTGTGATACTTATGATGAGGAATTTCTTGCGGAAACTGAAGCCAGGAGTTTCTCGGAATCCACTTTTGATGATTATTAGGTTTTGTTTGTTTAAACAGTTGTTTTGTTTTGGGCAATGTAACCGGTACGGGTACTTGGTTATTGGTTTTGTTTTATGTTTTGTTTCAAGTATCGCTTTGATACTTGGTTTGTTTTAAGTATCATTTGATACTTGGTTTTGTTATATGTTTTGTTTCAAGTATTGCTTTGATACTTGGTTTGTTTTAAGTATCATTTGATACTTGGTTTTGTTTTATGTTTTGTTTTAAGTATCGCTTTGATACTTAAGAAGTTTTACTAAAGTGTATCACTTGATACCTTTGATTAGTTTCGTTCATGCTAGACATGAACAGATTTGTGTATTTAAAGACCGCCTATTTCTACGATAGAAAAGGCAGACTTCGACAGAGTGTATTTCAATATACTTGGTTGAACAGTTACTTCTTTGTTCCCCAGTACGCCCTCGAAGCCTCCTTTAGTTCTCAGCTCTCGCCTCCTCTCTGGAAGAGCAGGCCACCTGCCAACTATCATATCTATTACCGATAACATGATTAGCACCTTGCGAACACGTTACAGATAGGTTGATCAGGCCTAAATCCTGGGACAGGTTCTTAACCACTTGCTGAGGTTAAAAAAATGTAACGTGTTCGCAAGGTACTAGTCACGTTATCG
>NW_003299150.1:291266-294047 GCF_000151645.1 Tuber melanosporum | reverse complement strand
ACTCATCCAGGCTGCCAACTGTGCTGATCAAAAAATCAAAATATGTACTGTAATATGATTGATGAAGTGTGTGAGGAATTACCAGTATAAGAACTTGTAGTTCCTACAGCAATAATATATTACAATAAGTACATGGGAGGTGTAACTTGTTCGCAAGGTGCTAGTCACGTTATCGGTAAAGATACGATAATTGGCAGGTGGTCTACTCTACAGGAGAGGAGAAAAGAGCTGAGAACTAAAGGAGATTTCGAAAGTGTACTGAGGAACAAAGAAGTAACCGTTCAACCAAGTATATTGAAATATTGTCTGTCAAAGTCTGCCTTTTTCCTTGTGGAATCAGGCGGTCTTTAAATACATAAATCTGTTCATGTCGAGTATGAACGAAACTAATCAAAGGTATCAATTGATACACTTTGGTAAAACTAATTTAAGTATCAAAACGATACTTAAAATATAACATAAAACAAAACAAAGTATCAAACGATACTTAAAACAAGCCAAGTATCAAAGCGATACTTAAAACAAAACATAAAACAAAACCAAGTATCAGACGATACTTAAAATAAACCAAGTATCAAAGCGATACTTAAAACAAAACATAAAACAAAACCAAGCATCAAATGATACTTAAAACAAACCAAGTATCAAAGCGATGCTTGAAACAAAACATAAAACAAAACCAAGTATCAAACGATACTTAAAACAAACCAAGTATCAAAGCGGTACTTAAAACAAAACATAAAACATAACCAATAACCGAGTACCCGTACTGGTTACAAGAACGCTAGTGGAGAGAAGCCTCAGAATCAAAGTACATTCGGCTTTGTCTGAACACCAACATAGAGTCATTGACAACCAGAAGCTGGATGTGAATACTACGCAAAGACCTTTCAGGAAAGAAAGCACCTCGACACTCTGCTAAAGAGCATGCAGAATCTACAAACATTGAAGCCCCCCAATCTCAAGAAGTTCCTCCCCTTACGCCTGCAAAGAAACCTACCATCGAATCTCATTATGACTCCATATCTAGTAGCGAATCAGATATGGCTAGCAAAGGAGAAGGAGGACCATCTTGAAGTGGGAAGTCAAGGGCAAGACAGGAAGAAGAAGAAGAAGATCTCAAATTATCCAATATCCTTGGTCTCAAGTTCCATTTACCTCTAAAGTTCACAAGTAAAGGAAAAGACCTCAAACCAGAAGCCTTTTATCGGTGAGCAACAGCGCTTGCACACTACCTCCTCCTGAAGAAGGTAGATGTGGAGAAACCCACATCAGGACTATACATAGGATCATTCTGTGAAGGAAAGACAACAGACGCCTACCACTAATGCTATAAGGAGTACGCCGGAAACTGGAAACTAAGAGTAATAATAGTACTCGAATACCCCAAACATCATTTCAAATCCTCCCTTACAAATGACTTGTTATACACGAAATTCAACAAGCTGCAGCAAGTCAATGGAGGACATGTAAAGCGAATCACGAATGTAGCCACCGACCTCCTGATCTATAGGGACCGAATGAAGTCAGGAAGCATCTCTAGTTTTATCCTAAAGTAACGATTCAATGATGCTATGAACCCTATCCTCCGCAGAGAAGTGGAACCTCTTCAAGAAGACAATCACGACATAGGAACAATAATCTACAAGGCTGAAAAAAAAAAACATGCTATACTCCCCAAAACTCAGTCTTCCTCACACAGTAACAGACAATCTCGACACAAACTCTCCAACTATTCTGAACAAGAAACACTCCGAGTTTACAAGAAGAAAACAAAGTCCACCAAAGAGTCGAGACGTCAGACGGGTGAATACTTTGAATGTGGAAAGACCGGATACATGGCAAATAATTGCCCTATCAAGAACCAAAAAGGAAAGTCTATCAAACAAGAAGTATCTGCTAATAACATCGAAAGCGATAGTGACGATGCCCAATCCAGCAAGTATGAGGAAATCCACATTGGATATGTCGATGTGGTATGTAGCAGTGTTCAACCACCACCTACCTTCAAACCTCATACCGCCCTGAATGGTACTATCCTAATTAATGGACAACAAGCCTGAGTTTTGTTCGATACTGGCGCAATGGGAAGGGATATGATCAGTAACGCCTTAGTCTCTGTCCATGGACTCCCAACCCGAGACCTTAACCAGCCTATACCAGTCAATATAGCAGTAAAAGGATCACGATCTACAAGTAATAAACATGCAGCGCAACTATCTGACTTTGGACTACTATCCTACCTCATTAGTAGATGCTAGTTGGGAACCTAGCCAAATATGACACCCTGATTAGGATGCCATTCCTAAACTGCCACAAGGTTAGAATCCGAGGTGGGGAATCTACTATGGACTTCCCCGACCAGAATGTCTGAGTCTCACGCAAACAAACAACCGGAGAGTACTGAGCTACAATCTGTGATGCAACAGCCTAATACCTATTAGATGAGTACTCTGATGTTTTCCCTAATCAGATCCCAGAAGAACTACTACCTGTGAAGGAAGTGAACCACCACATCCGTCTTCGATACCCCTCTAATCTAAAAAACCAAGCAACCTATTCCATCCCTGACGCATACAAAAACCTACTATGTGACTGGGTAAATCAGCAACAGAGAAGAGTAGTCCTTTACCGAGCCGAAGTATCAGGTAACGCACTAATATTTATCCAACCCAGTGCAGACGGCAAAAGAATCCGCCCCTTGGTTGACCTCAAACTACGGAATGAGAACACGGTTATCGCTCTCTGTTGTCCCTGTCGCCTACTCTGAGACCCCCATTC
>NW_003299150.1:290032-291116 GCF_000151645.1 Tuber melanosporum | reverse complement strand
AATGGCACTCCCGAATTCGGCGTGCCACTAATGTTCGTCGGTGCCATCCTCGTCCCTACCGGCCTCTTCTTGTATGGCTGGAGCGCACAGTACCGGTTCCACTGGATAACGCCAAACCTAGTCGTGTATATGCTCTGCATCGGCTCGATCGTTGGATACCAGTACATCGTGGACTCGTACACACGCTATGCTGCTAGTGCGATTGGAGCGGCGACCACATTGGAGAGCTTGGCAGGCTTCGTGTTCCCCCTTTTCGCCCCCTATATTTATCAAAAGTGGGATTATGGCTGGGGGAATAGCATGTTGGGATTTTCGGCACTGGTCCTCGGCGTGCCCGCACCATTTCTGCTTTGGCGGTTCGGGAGCAGGTTGAGGGCCTTCGTATAAATACCCGATCCAGAAAAACAACATTAATAAACCCCAGACTCTCGCAGAAATCTAGGAGGCACCGAATTGACCGAACACATGTATACAAACGTCAAGTGCGAGCTTGAATCACAAAACACAAGTTGTATGCCAAATGATATTAGACAACGAAGGAGGCAGATAACACCCTGTTCAAGGCATTACGGAAGCAGGGGGAACCTCTTGACCTGTCATCAGAAACCATGGATGCAAAGTACAGTATAGTGGTGCCAGGATATCTATAAGTCTACCGCAATGGGTTGGTCACCGGAGAAGAGCATGGTTGATCTAGTCAGGGAAACTGGCATACGCCAAAGATAAACAGAGGAAACTTCTTAATTATTCTGTCTGCAGGAATACTAGGAGTGGCTGCTCCCAGAACTTGTATTCTCACAGGAGACCGAGGTGTGGTAAACTGGCACCAATAATCCGCAGGACTCCGAAACTTGGAAGGATAATGGTTCTTTTCAGGAGGGGATAGCTAGATTGAGAGAATGCCTCAAATCAGGAGGTATGGGAGGATTGAAGGAAGGCCCGAAGGCAATGCTAGGTATCGGTAAATACAGAAGATGTTGCGTAAAAAGGAAAAAAAAAAGAAGAAAGCAAATTCAGAGCCATGTCCTCCTTATCCTTCCCAAGCTGGCCCCACAAACCAGGGCAAGGGAATAACTAGAGGGCA